>NW_024412413.1:25315365-25393302 GCF_014898765.1 Herpailurus yagouaroundi | reverse complement strand
GAGAGAGAGAGAGAGAGAGAGAGAGAGAGAGAGAGCGAGAGAGCATGAACATGAACCGGGGAGGGGCAGAGAGAGGGAAACACAGAATCCAATGCAGGCTCCAGGCTCTGAGCTGCCAGCACAGAGCCCGACGCACGGCTTGAACTCATGAGCCATGAGATCATGACCTGAGCCAAAGTCGGACACTCAACCGACTGAGCCAGCCAGGCACCCCATCTACCAAAATACTTTCAATCGTTTGATTAACAAATCTAATGGAGGGAGGAGAGGATTATGAGTTATCTCAAAGATATATTAAGGACCTCATATCTATATAAATAGATTGAGGAAAGGAGGAATTGTGCATTAGTTATAAAGCCTTTCACTGCAGACAATTTATATCTCAAAGAATTTTCACATTATCTTTCTTCATATTTATCATTATATAGCTGAGGAAATTATTAAGATATTAAGTGACTTGTCTGAAGCCACACGGCATTGATCAGACCTGGGATTAGAAAACAAGTCTTCCTATGACCAGCCATTGTTCTTCACAGCATGCGTACCTTATAGATACCATTGTTCTCTGCAGTGTACTTTATAGATACCATGGAAGTGATTTCTTTTGAGAGATAGTTATTAAAGCACTTCCCACCTCTCAACTTATCTACTTTTCAAAAAAAGTCCTTAAACCTGACTGTCTAAATTAAACAGAAGATAGTGTTAGTATCTCCAAGAAGAATTTGTATAAATATAATGAGAAAAATTGATTTAGAGAATTTTACCTGTAGTTTATTTCTTGCTAGATTGCTTCCTTGCCAAGCTAATTTGACCTACATTTAAAGGTGTCCAAATCGGGGCGCCTGGGTGGCTCAGTCGGTTGAGCGGCCGACTTCGGCTCAGGTCACGATCTCGCGGTCCGTGAGTTCGAGCCCCGTGTCGGGCTCTGTGCTGACAGCTCAGAGCCTGGAGCCCGTTTCAGATTCTGTGTCTCCCTCTCTCTCTGACCCTCCCCTGTTCATGCTCTGTCTCTCTCTGTCTCAAAAATAAATAAACGTTAAAAAAAAAAAAAGGTGTCCAAATCAACTGAGATGTCATTCTATCATAATTATAGAAGCTCTTCTACCAAAATGTATTCACTCATAAATAGGTAAACTCATGACCTTGGAGAATGGACAGAAAAACAGATAAGACAGTCTCAAAGAAGAAACAGAAATGTATTTGCTTTCTTTTTTTTTTTTTTAATTTTTTTTCAATGTTTTTATTTATTTTTGGGACAGAGAGAGACAGAGCATGAAAGGGGGAGGGGCAGAGAGAGAGGGAGACACAGAATCGGAAACAGGCTCCAGGCTCTGAGCCATCAGCCCAGAGCCTGATGTGGGGCTCGAACTCACGGACCGTGAGATCGTGACCTGGCTGAAGTAGGCCGCTTAACCGACTGCACCACCCAGGCGCCCCAGAAATGTATGTGCTTTCTAAGCTACTCATTGTAGGATGGGTGTAGGGATCAACTGGTTCATAATTAAAACTTTACTCATCTTCCTGATCTGAGCTGTATCCTTATTTACTCCATCTGCATTTTATGTGAAATGCGTTGATGGTCACGAATCTGTTTCTTTGGTTATACTCAGTGATACAGGAAGTGTCCTAATAAGCACTAGAATCTGAATAATAAGGATAATGGCTTTGGTCTGAAATTTGCAGATAGGACAGTGGAAGCTGGGGCAAAATGACTGGTCCAGAGTCATACAATGGGATACATAGCTCCCTGGATCCCAAAGGACAGTTGTTTCCTCCAAGATTTGGTGACTCAGAAACCTCATGTTTTTAGAAAATTCTCCCTTAGGGCAAATAAAAATTTCTTTACTTATAATATTTACCATCTGGGACTATTTCTGCCCTGCAGGGCCTCACTGGACAACCTGCTTCTGTACCCTCTCTGCCCCACCTCAGTCTCTTTTATATCTTGTACATCTTAGGTTCAGAAGCTGCTTTATTTCCTGAGGAAATTTCTCCAACCAAGAGTTTTCAGTATTTTAGATCTTTTTCTCTCTCTTTTTATTGACCACTTGTGCCTACTTGCAAAAGATTTAACATGTCTTTAATACCTTTTGTCCTTTCTTCTCCCACTCCCAGTCTCCAATCTCTTCTTTTTATTTTACTCCTTATTTTAGATAATAGAATCATCATCTAGTCAACCATTTATTTTAGATACCTTAGGATCATCTTTTATTCCCCAACCCAGCATTATCCATCACATTGAATCAGGGACCAAATCTTGCCAGTTCTATCATTTAAGTGTCCCTAAGACCTATTTCTCTTTTCAATGCCACTGCCCCAGCTCTCATTCTTATCATTCCTTGTCAGCACTATTATAATTAGCCTCTATACTCAATTCTCTGCTTCTATTCTCTCTGTGCTACCCTATTACATATTACATATTACCCTCATTACATTGTCAAAAACCTTACAATTTGATGAGAAAAATGAGATATGTGCATAATAAAAAATTAGAGAATAGCACAAGATAGAATTTATAATCCAATGCTAAAAGTTGTGTATTAGCCACACAGTATTGTGTGAAGTCAGGAAATAGCGGTTATCACTCAGAAAATTTCTAGAGGAATCTGCCTGGAAATGGTTTAAAGGACAGGTGGTATGCAGGGAGAAGTTGAAAAAATGCTCCATGTTGTAATGAATGAATTCACTAATTTGTTAATTAACAGTAACAACAATAACATAACGACCCTTTAATTGAACACCTATAATATGCTAGTTTGCAGGATAGGTGTTATTACCTGCCCTCTTAGCCTTTCTGATCTGGGTTACAGGTGAAGTAATTGAGCTCTGAAATTTTAAATAATATGCCTGACATCACAATAAATTTCAGAACTGACATTTAAACTCAGGTGTGTTCGGGGCGCCTGGGTGGCGCAGTCGGTTAAGCGTCCGATTTCAGCCAGGTCACGATCTCGCAGTCTGTGAGTTCGAGCCCTGCGTCAGGCTCTGGGCTGATGGCTCAGAACCTGGAGCCTGTTTCCGATTCTGTGTCTCCCTCTCTCTCTGCCCCTCCCCCGTTCATATTCTGTCTCTCTCTGTCCCAAAAATAAATAAACGTTGAAAAAAAAATTTTTTTAAACTCAGATGTGTTTGGTTTTAAAGCTCAGGGTTATTTCACTGTTTCACTAAAATTCATTCAGATTATCTCCGACAGTGTGGAAATTAGTATAGAAGTGGTGTTAAAGGGGATTGCAAACCCACATATCTGATTTTGAGGTCATTTTTATGGCACAAAGGACTATATTCATTACCTTCAGCATTTATAATCAAGGGATAGATTAGAGATCAATAAGACATTGTTACTGCCTTCAAGGAGCTCGATGTGCCGGGGAAGACTGGCAATACAGTGTGATCAGTGTTATAATGATGAGAAAAGATCAGGGAAACAAAAAGTTGAGGTTAATAGACCTGTTGTGTTCTAGCCCTGCTTCTGACATTAACTAATTTGTTGTTGTTGTTATTGTTTTTTTAAGTAGTCTCCATGCCCAACATGGGCTCAAACTCATGACTCTAAAATCTAGAGTCATATGCTCTACCAACTGAGCCAGCCAGGTGCCCCTGATAGTAACTAGTTTAGACAAGTCATTTAACTAATAACAAGTTTGTTTTTTCTTTCTTTTTTTTAAAATAATTTTTAATGTTTTATTTATTTTTGAGAGAGAGAGAGAGAGAGAGAGAGAGAGTGAGTATGAGCAGGAGGGGAGGGGCAGAGAGAGAGGGAGACACAGAATCCAAAGCAGGCTGACCTGAGCTGAAGTCAGATACTTTAAACGACTGAGCCACCCCAGGTGCCCCACGAGTTTGTTTTTTCTTCTGTAAAATGAAGGGGCATGACTAAATAAAGAAACTTCTTAGTTATTGAAAACTCATTGCTTTGTTTAAAAGTATTTATTTATTTTTTTGTTCGTTTATTTAAGTAATCTGTACACCCAACATGGGGCTTGAGCTCACACCCTGACATTGAGAGTCACATGCTCTTTGGACTGAGCCAGCCAGGTGCCCCCTCATTGTTCTTTTTATTCCTAACTTTTAGTTCTATTTTTGCTTTTCCATTTCATTCATTCATTGAGTCATTCATCAGTCCTTCATTCCATCCACGTGTTCCAGGCACTACGTGGTACACTGGGAACACAAACATAAGATATGGTAACCCCTTCCCCCACAGGCTTGAGGTATGGATAGGTAAATTCAATGTAGTGTCACAATAGAGGCATTTACAAAGCGCTATGGGAAAATGGTGGAGAGAATGTGGGGTGGGATGAGGATGAGGATGGGGAGCAGAAAATTTGACAAGGAGGTGACATTTACAAAGACTCTCAAAGAGTCAGTAGGAGATTGCTAAAACAAGTGCACATGGGACTTCAAGGCCAACTTTTTTTTGGTGAAGCTGTGCTTGTACTGTCTGTGATCAGCTGCTTCTAGGATTGATTTAGCTAATTTGGCTGGTTGGACAAGCATCTTTTCCGTGTTTCTCACTTCATGTTTTCTTCCCCCAGAAACTATTCTCTTTCAAAGAGGACTGCCTTCCCAGACACAGTTGTATTTTATAAGTCTTTATCCCTCTAAAAGTCTAATATTCTAGCATGAATCTAAAAGATTGTATTAGAGGGGCACCTGGGTGGCTCAGTTGGTTAAGTGTCTGACTCTTGATTTTGGCTTTGGTCATGATCTCACAGTTGTGGGATGGAGCCCTGAGTCAGACTCTGTGCTGATGGTGTGGAGCCTGCTTGGGACTCTCTCCGTGCCCCAACCCCCCTCTAAATAAATAAATAAACATTAAAAAAAAAGATTGTGTTAGAGTATTATGAAATGTTATCGTGTCAAAACTCTGGAACTAGGTGTGACCAGGAAGGATTTTCAGAGTATTAATTAGAAAAAAATTTCAGTGATTTTGGAGTCAAAACAGACCTTCATTCAGATTCCCTTTACCTGTGAAATGGGTGATCTCACAGAGTTGTTTTGAGGATTGAATGAGCTAATATATGTAAAAATAGACGTAGCCAATTACTTAGGTGCATGATAAATGGTATGTGTTTGCTGATAGTGGTGATAGTACCTTATTATGGTGATGTATTTTGTTGCTGAAGATAGCAATAGCTATAGTAAGAATGAACTACAGAGTTAAAAGTACTAGATTAGAGGGTTGCCTGGCTGGCTCAGTTGGTAGAACATTCAACTCTTGATTTCAGGGTTGTTAAGTCTGAGTCTCATGTTAGGTATATAGATTACTTAAAAATAAAAAATATATACATATATTTTTTGAGAGAGTACACACTTGCACACAAGCAAGGCACAGAGGGGCAAAGGGAGAGGTAGAGAGAGAATCTTAAGCAGGCTCTACTCCCAGTACAGAGCCCAATGTGGGGCTCAATCTCATGGCCATGAGATCATGGCCTGAACCGAAATCAAGAGTTGGATGTTTAACCAACTAAGCTACCCAGGCACCCCAAAAATAAAATCTTGAAAAAAAAAGATACTAGATTAGATGGTAGCAGATGATGATTTGTAACTCTGACAACCATTGTGCCTTATTATAGAATAGAGATCAATTTCTTGATGATCCAATTTAAACTTATATTGGTCATACATCTTTATTTATTTGTTCTTAAATTTTTTTTAAGTTTATTAATTTTTTTTAGTAATCACTATACCAAATGTGGGGCTTGAACTCATGACCTCGAGATCAAGAGTTGCATGGCCTTCTGACTGAGCCAGCCAGACGCTGCTGTTTGCTATACATCTAATATAGGGACAAATGGGTAATTATTTCTATGAATTTTTGTGTAATTTTCAAAAAATGTTTATTTATTTATTTTGAGAGAGAGAGAGTGCACACGTGTGAGTAGGAGAGGGACACAGAGAGGGAGGGAGAGAGAGAACCCTGATGTGGGGCTTGAACTCAAGAACCATGAGATCATGACCTGCGCTGCAATCAAGAGTCGGATGCTTGGGGCGCCTGGGTGGCTCAGTCGGTTAAGCGTCCGACTTCGGCTCATGTCATGATCTCACGGTCCGTGAGTTTGAGCCCTGCGTCGGGCTCTGTGCTGATAGCTCAGAGCCTGGAGCCTGCTTCAGATTCTGTGTCTCCCTCTCTCTCTGACCCTCCCCCGTTCATGCTCTCTCTCTGTCTCAAAAATAAATAAAACATTAAAAAAAAAAAGTCGGATGCTTAACTGAGTCACTCAGGTGCCCCACTTTATGTAATTTTTATAGTTAAAAAATGTTAAAGGAAATCATGGTGGGAAGAAACTCCATTTCTAAACATCTGTCTCCACACAGTCCAGGGGAGGAATTCTTCAGGGCCAGTCTGGCATTGGAGAAAAAGGGAGAAGAGAAGTTTGGGTTACAGAAGTGGGTACCTCACCTCCTGAGGTGCTTACATTTGAAAGTGAGAAAGTTCGCATTAAGAAGCCAGGGAGGGGCACCTGGCTGGCTCAGTTGGTAGAACTAGAGCATGTAACTTTTGATCTTGTGGTTGTTTGAGCCCCATGTTGGATGTAGAGATTACTTACCAATAAAACCTTAAAAAAAAAAAAAAAAAAAGTAGCCAGGGATTACAGGGCTATGTCTTTACTATGTAGATAGTAAAGTCCTGGGAAAAAAAAGATAATGAAAAAGAGGAAAATATAGTTTTTCATGGTATCTGTCATCTCACCTATGACACTGAAGAAGGTGCAGCTCTAAACCTATTCCTCAGTCTACCAGACTGTGAACATAAGATCCTCAACCATGGAAAAATATACAAGAAAAAATATTTAGAAGGAATATGCCAAATGTAATAGTCCTTTCTTTAATTGTTAGGATTATGGGTGATTAATATCCTTTTTAAATTCTTTGTAGTCATTTCCACATTCTACAATAAGCATATATTGTTTTTATAAACAAATTTCATTTAAAAATATTTAACAAGTCTATCACCTATCCAGTGGGAGCTATTGTGTTAATGGTACCTATTATTTCATAAACACTCACTTTTATGCCCAGGGACTATTCATGCAGCTTTGTAAGTATTTTGTCATTTAATCCTCACACTAAGCCCATGAAGTATATACTGTTATTCCCATTTAGAAATGAAGACACTGAGGTATGGAGATCAAGTAACTTGTTTTAGGTCATGTAGTTAACAGGTAGCAACACCAGGATTTGAATCCAGGAAGACTCCAGAGATTCCTATGTATACTTCTACTATGTACGGTGCTTTGGTCTATACATACACTGAGACAACTGGCAGCTCTCAACTTCGGGTCTGCTTTTAGGTATGCCACACACAACATCTATTTGGTGGCTTATAACTTACTTTAATGTTAAAAGCCTTCAGATGCTCTGATAATATTTTTGTTTTTCTTACAATTCTTAGGAAAACAGGTGAGTATTTCATTAGGAAGATAAACTAGAGAATTGAATTCAAATATATACATAAAAGTTTGTTTCATTTCTGAACAAGCTGAACAATGCTATAAAATTCTTTTTTTATGTCATTAGTGTAGCTTTTGCTTTTTAAAAACATTTTATTTCACTTATTTTTTTTTAAGTTTATTTTTTTAGTACTGTCTACACCCAATGTAGGGCTCCAACCTCAGTTTGAGAGTCACACGTTCCATTGATTGATCCAGCCAGGCCCTCCTATAGCTTTTGATTTTTAAGCCACTGTGTCCTAGAGCTAGGTTTCTAGCTCCTGTGAATGAGTGTTTTTAGGAATACAGGACTTTGGATTAAACTTTGGATTGGAATAACTTGTTCTGCAAGTGTTTCTTAAAATGAGCAAATATTTGTAATAAATTTTAACTTGATAAATGAGTGATGTCTTGCAATGCAAGTAGTATGTGATGCTGAATGTCACATGATCACAGTGGGCCAATGGTTCTTGAAATTTGCTTTGATATGCAAGTGCTTTGGATTGCAAGCATGTTTCCAAAACTAAACTATGCTCACAAACCAAAGTTTTACTGTAATTGCAAAGAAGCAGAAAATGTGAACATTTTTTCTTCAGTTAGTGCAACCACTGTAGGAAGATGCTTTTTTGGAAAGTTGAGCAAGAGTAGTAATGTAGATCAAGAGTATAATTTTTGTTTTTGTTTTGTTTTTAAGTAAAGTCTATGCCCAAAGTGAGGCTTGAACACACTACCTGGAGATCAAGAGTCACACACTCTACCAACTGAGCCAGCCAGGTGCCCCATGAGTGTAGTTTTGGTATAGAATATCCTTCTGTAATTCTCTAGCAAACAGTTTTCATACCAAAAACCATAAAGTACCTAGGAATGAACCTAATCAAAGAGGTGAAAAATCTATACACTGAAAACTATAGAAAGCTTATGAAAGAAATTGAAGAAGACCCCCCCAAAATAGAAAAACATTCCATGCTCATCGTTTGGAAAAATATTGTTAAAATGTTGATACTATCCAAAGCAATCTACATATTCAGTGCAATCCCTAAAAAATAACACCAGCATTCTTCACGAGCTAGAACAAACAATCCTAAAATTTGTATGGAACCACAAAAGACCTCGAATAGCCAAAGCAATCCTGAAAAAGAAAACCAAAGCTGGAGGCATCACAATTCCAGGCTTCAAGCTGTATTACAAAGCTGTAATCATCAAGACAGTATGGTATTGGCACAAAAGCAGACACATACATCAATGGAACAGAAGAGAGAACCTAGAAATGGACCCACAAACATATGGCCAACTAATCTTTGACAAAGCAAAAAAGAATATGCAATGGACAAAAGATAGACTCTTCAGCAAATGTGTTGGGAAAACTGGAGAGCAACATGTAGAAGAATGAAACTGGACCACCTTCTTACACCATACACAAAAATAAATTCAAATGGTGTAAGAAGGTGGTCCAGTTTCATAAGTAAACATAAGACAGGAAGCCATCAAAATCCTACAGAAGAAAACAGGCAACAACTTCTTTGACCTCGGCCACACCAACTTCTTACCTGACATGATTCCACAGGCAAGGCAAAAGCAAAAATGAACTATTGGGACCTCATCAAGATAAAAAGCTTCTGTACAGTGAAGGAAACAATCAGCAAAACTAAAAGGCAACCGATGGAATGGGAGAAGATATTTGCAAATGACATATCAGATAAAGGGTTAGTATCCAAAATCTATAAAGAACTTATCAAACTCAACACCCAAAAAACAAATAATCTGGTGAAGAAATGGGCAAAAGACATAAATAGACACTTCTCCTAGGAAGACATGCAGATGGTTAACAGACACATGAAAAAATGCTCCACATCTCTCATCACCAGGGAAATACAAATCAAAACCACAATGAGATACAACCTCACGCCTGTCAGAATGGCTAACATTAACAACTCAGGCAACAACAGATATTGGAGAGGATGAGGAGAAAGAGGAATCCTTTTGCACTGCAGTGGGAATGCACACTGGTGCAGCCACTCTGGAAAACAGTATGGAAGTTCCTCAAAAAATTAAAAATAGAACTACCATATGACCCAGCAATTGCACTACTAGGTATCCAAAGGATACAGGAGTACTGATTCAAAGGGGCACACACACCCCAGTGTTTACAGCAGCACTATCGACAATAACCAAAGTATGGAAAGAGCCCAAATGTCCATTGATGAATGAATGGATAAAGAAAATGTGGTATATATATACAACGGTTATTACTTGGTGATCAAAAAGAATGAAATCTTGCAACAAGGTGGATGGAACTAGAGTATATTATGCTAAGTAAAATAGGTCAGTCAGAAAAACACCAATATCATGATTTCGCTCATGTGGAATTTAAGATACAAAAGAGATGGACATAAGAGAAGGGAAGCAAAAATAATATAAAAACAGAAAGGGAGACAAACCATAAGAGACCCTTAATACAGAGAACAAACTGAGGGTTGCTGGTGGGGTGTTAGGTGTGGGGATGGGCTAAATGGGCAAGGGGCATTAAGCAGGATACTTGTTGGAATGAGCACTGGGTGCAACATGTAGGTAAGGGTGAATCACTAAATTCTATTCCTGAAATCATTGTTACACTATCTGTTAACTAATTTGGATTTAAATTTAAAAAATAATTTTAAATAAAATGCAAATAATTTGAATTCAATAGTATGTAAACCATGAAAAAAAGAGAATCTGACGTTTTAAATATATCTTAAATCAAAAGTAAAAAATCAAAGTTAAAAAAAAAAAAGTTTTCAGCTTTGGAAGAGACCTGATAAAGTCCAGCCAAGTGGTTGACATCTGGACATCTTTGAGTGCCTTCCTCATTTCCCTCCCATCATCTTCCCTTGTCCTATGATTCTAGTAACAAAGGACTCACAGTTTCCAGAGGCAGCCCTTCTGTTTTAGGACTGCTGTTGGTAACTTTTTCTGATGTTGAGTAGAAACAAGTCTTCTGGTAGCTTTTTATTTGTCCTACAAATGATTGAAAGAACAATTTTAATAGATCTGCAACAAATTTTAGTCTATTTTTATTATGTGTGATGGCAGAAGTGAACCCTCAGTATGCTCTGTATTATTATGGATTTATCAGTTAGTGTTCTTTATACGAGACTTTTGTTTCTCCAAGTGTTTTCTGTAGAGTACATTGTATTTTGGCTTACCCTGTCATCTGAGAGGAGGCTGGGATAACTCAAGTACACACACACACCTCCTTTCCTAATCCTTACAAAGTAGATCTTATTATTTCTATTTTACAGATAAGGAAACTGAAGTTAAATAATTTCAAAATCACAAAACTAGAAAATAGCTACATTGGCACTTAGATCTTAGGGTTTCCAAGGGATTAATGCCTGGACTTTGAATCCTTACACTTTACATTGTAATTAATATGCTAAATATCAGATCAAGTGGAATATCTGTGGTAGCAAGGTAAGAGACCTGAGAAGGTCACAGAATTTGTTTGGAGTTGGAATCAGTCTTGCAGTATATCTTGGTTTTGTTTCTACTTGTTTGTGTAGTCTACTGGATGTTATTGGCTTGAAAATATAAATTTGGCTCATTTTTTCCTAAGTGCTTGTACACAGAGGTGCCTGTTTGATCCTTTGATTTAAAAAGAGCCTGTTTAGTATCTTTAGGACTATACGGATGGCATACTGCTACAAAATTAGACTATGCTTCTATTTTGAGATGATTCCATTCTAGGATTCCGGTTAGATTGCTTTTAAGACATAGTATAAAACTTTCCATAAGCGTGACCATTTCTGAAGAAGCCCAGTGCTGAGACAAGTGAATATAGTCATTTCCCCAGAGGATTAGGGAGAGTATTTTGGTACAAGGATACCTAGCACCATCTTCAAATGGACAGGATTTTTGCTAATAAGTTAATAAGTCAAATTTAATTAATAGATGGGAAGGATCAGGAGTAACAGTCAAAAACAAAAGCCTTTATTTTCCAAAATATCCTAAACTCTAAACTCCCCAGAGATGGTTTAAGTATGTATCAAAGCATCTTCCATCCCTAATGGGACAGAAATAAATCACAGTTCTCTGAATTCTCTTTTCTTTCAGGCCTGCCCACACTTCAGAACTTTCTGAATTCTCAGACTTTATACCGATGGCAGACCCCAGCTCCACTCATCCAAAGCTTTCCATTTTGGTCAGTTTGAATCCCTACGAGGCAACTGCTTTCAGAAGGGTAGGTATTATGAGCTCACATAGGGCTGTGGGGGAGGGGTGAGCTGATCTGTGGGGACTCCCCTATTTAGTAGCTGGTCACTCCACTTCAAACAAATCTGCATCACACTGAGGGTTTCCACCCCTTTTTCTAACCCATTTGTCCCTAATGCCTGGGGTTTTGGGTCCTGGGGAGCCATTCTCATGTTATCTTCTCTTTGTTTTTAGGTTGCATTCTGCCTTAACCATAATTATCGTTTATTCTGTACCTTTTAGTTTGGTGGGGAATGCTGAAGTTTTGCTAGCCTTTCAGTTGCTGCCACTCAGGTCCTTTCTAAAGGACAGAGGCTCAAATATCAATTCCTTGATCTGTCTCTGGCTGGCTGAGAAAATCTTAGTGTTGGAGGGGGTTTCTGAGCCCAAATTTCTCTTTCAATTTTCTTTGGTGAAAAAAAAGCAGCTCTTCCCATTTCTGAGTCTTTCATCTCTTAAACTTCTTTGAGGATTGTTCTATCCTCAGAAAAACACAATTTTAGAGGTTCACAGACCTTCCAATACCTAAGAATATACCATCTCCAAATTAGGAACCCTGCCTGCTCTAGTGTCTTTGTGGAGTCATATGGGTTCTGGTCTAGTATGAAGGAATAAGTGATGAATGTGGCTTTTAGGAAGCAATAAACTGATTTCCTCTCAATTTTTTATAATTTCCATAAGCACTTTCAGCCTCCTGTGTTTGAAATTCTGGGAGCACTCTGCATTGTGGCATGGAAAGACATGGTAATTCCCAAGTTGTTTTCATATTTTCTTAGAACTTTAACATCAACACTTCATTTCATAACCATTTTGGGGGAAATGAAACTGAAATTCCCTATCCATTGCATGTGGCAGTAAAGTGACCTCTAGTGGACTTTTCTGGTAGTTTCCAAGAAATTCTGGAACAAGGAGCTGGAGGGGCAGTTCACCGAAGTTAGACTAGCTATTCAGCTACCTAGTGCCCTGAAGTTCAGTTGGATGCATGGTAAGCTTCAATGCCAAGGCTGAGGCAGGTGAGGGAGGTACTTTTGGATGAAGCAAGGTTCATCACTGGTAAAAGTGGCTGCAAGAGACCTTGAGTTCTTTGGAACTAACATTTCTCTAGAAAAGGAAGGACTGAGGATCAGATTATGAACGATGAGTCAGGACGAACCCATTGGATTGATTTTAGAAAAAAAAAGTTGTCTCTTTGAAATAATGAATAGTAAGAATGATATGAAGTCATGATAGACCTTTAGGCAAAGTGAGGGAGGAAGTGTTCCACATTTTATGTTTTGTGTGTTTTTTAAAGACACATGATGAGGCAATTTGACAATCAACAGCATGGGTGCAAAAAAAAAAATCTACATTAAAACCCTTTGTTGGAATACTTTACATTTTCTACAGAAGAGAAACTAAAATAATCTGTTTACACTTAGTCACAAATACAGTCCTCGAGTTTTTTGCCCATGTGTATGGACGCATGAGTATTGTCTAAAACATGTCTTCTTTGTATACAGCAGCTAGGCCCTGCCACCACTGTTCTTGGCTGAGTTCACAAATCTGTGGTAACCTGTAGCTTCCCTGTCACTTCTCTGGCTTCCCTCTCCTGCTAAGCTTTGTTTCTTAGCAGTAATTAAAACCTTCTGCCACTGCCATAGCTACTGCTGCTGCTGGATCCACCATAGCCACCTTGGTTTCATTGTTTGGCAAAATATTGGCCTTCACCGCCATAGTGGCCAGAGCTTCTGCATCCAAAATTTCTTCCTTTCGAGGGTCCAGAGTTTGAAGACTGATTGTTATAATTGCCCAAATCATTATAGTTTCCATTGCTTCCATCATTACCAAATCCATTATAGCTGTCTCCACTGCCACCATATCCACCACCACCTGGACTTCCACTAAAGCCACCAGCTCACTGAAGTTTCCTCCATGACCAAAGTTGTCATTCCCACCAAAACTACCTCCACAACCACCACCAAAGTTTCCAGAACCACTTCAACCTCTTTGTCTGGATGAAGCACTAGCCACCTCTTGCTTAGATAGGGCTTTTCTTACTTTGCAGTTGTGGCCATTCACAGTATGGTATATATATTTTGAGAGAGAGAGCACACATGAGTGGGAGAGGAGAGAGAGAGAGAGAGAGGGCATGTGTGAGTGTCGGGGAGGGGCAGATATAGAGGGAAAAAGAAAGAATCCAAGAAGGCTCCACACTGTCAGTGCAGAGCCTAACACAGGGCTCCAACTCACAAACCATGAGATCATGACCTGAGCTGAAATCAAGAGTTGGATGCTTAACCCACTGAGCCACCCAGGCGCCCCAAAGTGTGTTACTTTTGAAAGACAATCTTGTCTACGGAGTTATAGTCATCAAATGTTACAAAAGCAAAACTGTTCTTGGCACTGCCTTGGTCAGTCATGATGTCAGTCACTTCAGTTTTCACATACTATTCAAAATAATCTCTTAGATGGTGTTCTTCATCACCATCTAAGAAGATGGTGTCTTCTCTATTACCACCAACAAAAATCTTTTTCACAATTAAGTGGGCACCAGGTCTTTGAGAGTCTTCTCTTGAGGCAGCCCTCTTTGGTTCCACAACTCTTCCATCCACTTTGTGTGGCCTTGCATTTGTGGCTGCATCCACCACAGTGGCGTATGTGACAAACTCAAAGGGTCTGCAGTGCTTGGTGTTTGGATCTCTGATTACCACACAATCCATAAACATTCCCCATTGTTCAAAATAGCCCCTTACACTCTCATTGGTTGTTTCAAAGCTCAAACCCCTGATAAAGAGCTTCTGCAGCTGTTCAGGCTCTTTGGGAGCCTCTGACTTAGACATGATGGTGGTAGGAGGGGAGACTTTAATGATGGTTACTCGGTGGCATCCAGGGGTGGAAAGCTTTATGTTCTATTGTTTTTTTTTTTTTTTAATGTTTATTTATTTTTGAGGGAGAGAGAGTGTGAGCTGGGGAGGGGCAGAGAGAGAAAGGAGGACAGAAGAACTGAAGCTGGCTCTGTGCTGACAGCAGTGAGCCCCATGTGGGACTCGAACTCGTGAACCATGAGATCATGACCTAAACTGAAGTTGGACACTCAACTGACTGAGCTACCCATGTGCCCCTGTTTTGTTTTGTTTTTTAAAGATTATCTACTTGGGGAGAGAGAGGGAGAGAGAGAATCCCAAGCAGGCTCTGAGCTGTCAGCACAGAGCCTGATGCGGGGCTCCATCCAACAAATCATGAGATCATGACCTGAGCTGAAATCAAGAGTCAGATACTCAACTGACTGAGCCACCCAGGTGTCCTTTTATGTTCTTTTTTGAGTGCTGCGACTTCTTGTTGGGAGGAAGAAAAGGAAGCGAACATTTTAAGAGTTCCAACTTGGAGCTAAACAGTCTGTCAATCTGTTAGTCTGTCTCTCTGTTTCTGTCTCTCCCACTCTCACCCTGTACCTTTTATCCAGCCCTACACAACAGCCAAAAAATGGGCAAATTCCATATATGGTCATTGCCCAAGGCCTACCCTGCCTCCTTTACTGGCTCTAGATCATGCTTTCTTTCCACTGGACCTGCACTGATCTTGATTACCTGGCTTGCTACTTGGAACTCTTCAAGAACATTTACTGGGACTTACCTCTCAGCATGTACCAACTCTTGGATGTTTTAGGGAGGTTACCCTGCCCCAACTCTGTCCATGAGGATCCAAACCCTGGTGGTAGCTGGCCCACTCTTACACTGGGGAATAGCTGGTTTGGACATTTGGTTTGTTTGGGCCTTTTGTCTAATAATAATCCCCTTGCTCCCCTCTTACCTGGTATTTAGTCTTGTACCTGTGAGCCTATTTCTCAAGTCACTACCCCCTGGGTTTGGTCCTATGTTGAACACTGAGGTCTCATCTAGCTGTAGGACTAAGGCTTCTAAGGACTTAGGGTTGTAGGCCTGGCCTTTTTGGAACTCTGTTATGATGGGATTAATATCATGCCCTCAGAATAAGGTGATTATAGATTAATAATGAGGATGTTTTCTCAGAGGGATATAGAAACTCAATATCGAATATTCTTTTGATTAGCATTTAAAGATACTGTTAAACCAAATTCTATCATACATTTAAATTTAAATGCTTTTTTCTAATGTTTAACACAAGAACACAGAGATGTATTCTTAACACATATAGAAAATTTGGAGAATCTAAATAATGAGTTAGAAAACCATAAAAGACTCTTTATGATAGAGAACAACCCAGGGTTGATGGGGAGAAGTGAATGGGGGATGGGCTAAATGGGTGATGGGTATTAAGGAGGTACTTGTTGTGTTGAGCCCTGGGTATTATACGTAAGTGATGAATCACTAAATTCTACTCCTGAAAACAATATTACGCTATATGTAACTAAGTAGAATTTAAATAAACATTTGAAGAAAAAAAAATGTATATGGATTAGAAAAACAGAAGTTATGTATGAATTTCTGGTTGTGCTAAATTATTATAAACATTTGCCTGCTTGGGGCAGAATTATCTCATTTCTTGTCTTTCTAGCTTCAGCAAAAACCCACCAGAGAATCACGCTTATAGCTGCGACAGTTCATGATCTATCTTAACAATAGGACTTAATGATTCTGTTTAGTAAATAACAGCTCATATGGCACTTGTAACATGTATGGGTTATGAAGATGACACCCAAGAGGAATTCAGAGGCTAGTGGGTATGCATGGTTTAGTGAAAGATGGCACTTGACAAAATACTTCAAGTTCAGCTGGTGGTAGAGGAAAGCCATTTGAGAATTAAGTTCAACAGAAGTATAAAAACTGGGTTAATTTAGGTTTGCCATTATTGGGTGAATCTAAAGTATAGGATTCCATGTTCTAGCATGAAAGAAATTATTTTTGAAGTAGTAAATAAATCTATCTATGAAGTAAAATGAGACTGTTCTTTTGAGTGGCAAGATGATTTCTAATTTCCCAACAAAAATAAAGAAAAGGGGGACCTGGCTGTCTCAGTCAGTAGTTCATGTGACTTGGTCTTGGGGTTGTGAGTTCAAGTCCCACACTGGACATAGAACTTATATTAAAAAAAAAAAAGAGGGGCACGTGGGTGGCTCAGTCGGTTGAGCGTCTGACTTCAGCTCCACTTCGGCTCAGGTCGTGATCTCACAGCTCCTGAGTTCGAGCCCCGCGTTGGGCTCTGTGCTGACAGCTCAGAGCCTGGAGCCTGCTTTGGAGTCTGTGTCCCCCTCTCTCTCTGTCCCTAACCCACTCGCATTCTGTCTCTGTCTCTCTCAAAAATAAATAAACATTAAAAAAATTAAAAAAAAAAGAAAAGAAAGAAAAATGAAGAAAAGATCTTAAGAGTGGAAAAGCAATATTTACCTCCGTATACTGAAGGTTTGAAACACTTTTTTTTACTTTTCCTACAGAAGCACTTGCATTAGTGTGTTTGCCATAAGGGGGTGCTCTGGGATAATAATTTTTAGCAAACAGCTATCTTTTCTGCTCCGCTACCTGAAAAAAAAGCAAACATATAGATTTGTTAATTCTGTTAATTCTGAGGGTTAGTATAACTAACCCTCAAAAGGTGTCAATTTAAATTAAAAACGTGAAAACTGTTTAAAATGTAAATAGCCAGTGTCTGGCTTCAAAGGAAAAGACAGACATTGGAAGATGTATTTTTTTTTTTTTTTTTTTTTTTTTTTTTTTTTGTAGACCCTTGTTACCTTTTAAGGGATTTGATTCACAATAAACCAAAGCTGCACCTGAGTTCTGCTAGGTTGGAAAATGAAAACCATATCTCAGGGATTAGCATTTGCTGTTTCCTTTAGTTTTTGTTTTTGTTTTTTTTTTTTCAGCATTACTTTCACTATGTCTTTGGCCAATGCTGTGGTGATATAGTTGAAATTGCTTTCTTCCAAAGTTGTGTCTGTGTTTTGTATTAGTTTATTCTTTTTTTTTTTTTAATTTTTTTTTTCTTTATTTTTGGAACAGAGAGAGACAGAGCATGAACGGGGGAGGGGCAGAGAGAGAGGGAGACACAGAATCAGAAACAGGCTCCAGTCTCCGAGCCATCAGCCCAGAGCCTGACGCGGGGCTCGAACTCACAGACCGCAAGATCGTGACCTGGCTGAAGTCAGACGCTTAACCGACTGCGCCACCCAGGCGCCCCTGTATTAGTTTATTCTTAAGGCAGGGGGTTAGGAACCAAGAATTCCGCAATAGTTTCACTGTCACCCCTGCAGTATTTGTTGATCAATTCTTAGGTTCTATTCTTGCCTCTCTAAGGTTGGTGAGGTGGGGGTTGAGGCAGTGAGGAGGAGACTCCCTTCTGTATTCAGACTGGAAGGGAGAATCAGAGGCAATCATAGTAGCTCTTCCAAGTATAGAATGCTGTGAAGGGGAACTAAAGAGTCAAGGTTACAAACAGGACATTTAGAGAAATGGCTACAACATCTGGTGGCCAGAATGGAGGGTCCTTACTGTTTTGGTCTAAGTAACTCAGGGTTCTGCTGCAGATGTCTGTTGACATTGGCTCCTTCCTGCCTGGGTGGCAAATGGCCATGGCATATAGCAGAAGGATAAAGAGAAATGTTACATATTTGAATATGAAAGATTATATAGTCCCTAAACTCATCTCCTTAGGCAAAAACAGGAGAGGCTTTTTTAGTCCTGTTTATGACCATTTAACTCTCTATATGCAAAAGGGAAATTTAGCTGAGGATTTGTATAGTATAACTTGCGAGATTTTCTTAAAAGTTTATTTATTTTGAGAGCGAGAAAGAGTGAGTGGGGGAGGGAGGGAGAGAGAGAGAGAGAGAGAGAGAGAGAAAGAAAGAGAGAGAGAGAACCCCAAACAGATTCCACACTGACAGTGTGGAGTAGGATGTGGGGCTCGAACTCAGCAACTGTGAGATCATGACCCAAGCCAAAACCAAGAAAGAGCTTGAGGCCTGACTGAGACACTCAGGCACACCTTAATTTGGGAGATTTTATTTGAGAATAATGTCCAGACATCAGTCTTTAGTGCACTCTTTATAGACTACATTAAGTGAAAAAAATATATATATATATTCATATCATCTATATTTTTATTTACTTATTTTTAAAAAACATCTATATTTAAAATATACATTTTCCTTAAACATGTTTTAGGTTCTGCTTTCCAAATTGGTTGCCTTCATGGCTTTTCTTTCTAGAGGTGATGCAGAGGAAAGAGGAAAATGAAGACTTTTGAGTAAAGGAAAATGTACACAAGCTTTCCCCTCCACTTATTTTGATATTTAAAATTATATTTTTCTTGTTCTTTTCTAATCATAGAAAAAATAACCCAATCTTTTCTTAAACTCTTGATTATAATAGAACAGCCTAAGGAAAAGATTTTCTTTAAGAGTCTAATATTAGACACCATCAGAGATTACCAAACGGCCAAGAACTAAAACAGAAGGAAAATGTTCTCCAAGATTTGTTTTTGTTTTTTCATTTTTCTCGTGGCCTTCCCATCTATAAGTTTAAAAGATTTAAGGTTTAAAGTAAGCCATAAACTCCATATGGCTGATAGTTGTCTCATACATTTTGTGAGCTGATGAAGCATCTGAAGGGGGATGTGCAGTCACTAGACTAGCTTCTGACCTGCACACACATTTTTTTTTCATTAATCCTTTGCACAGAACAGATGCTCTGGGTGCAGTTTTAGGCCAGAAGAATGTCCAAAATATGTGGGTGTGAATTTGGCCAAAGGGTTAGTTGAATGTGGAGCACAGATACCAGCCTGGAAACAGGTCACATTTTAATGAAAAATGCACATTCAGCATGGCATTGTGTTTTTCAAAGAGGTGGTTCCCAGCCATGGAGAACACAAGGGAGAAATAGGCATTCATGTGGAACTGCTTTAAAACAGAATTCTTGTGTATCCTGGCTGGTGGGGCAGGGCTCTAGTACCCCTTGGGAAATGAGATAATGGAATTTTGCTAGGCATAATTGAGTTTTTTGGAGCATCATTCGTAATTCTTCAAAAAGAAAAAGAAACCTTTATAATTGAATAAAGGAAAGACTTCATAATTATGACTGGCTATGCTAGAAAAAAATCTTTCTGAGAGGGGCAAAGGTGTTGTCCCATTCACATGCTGAGAATGTGACTAAGCAGAGAAACAGAATTTTCCTTGCCTCACTAAAAAAAAAGAATAGTGAAGAAAAAAAGTGGCCAAAAAATCTCTACATGTTAAAGAGTGAAATATAGAACTCACTTAGATATATGTATTACTAGAAGTGATTTTATTTCCTCTCAAGAAATGTGTGTGTGTGTGTGTGTGTGTGTGTGTGTGTGTGTGTGTGTGAATTTTAAACCATTTGAAATGAACTCTAAGTACACAGGCAACATAATTAAGGTTACTTTTAAGAATGAGAGAAATATAGGAATATTAGACTCAATCACTTTTAAAATAGGAACAAAATGCTATTTGCTAGTGTTAACAAATAGATATTTAATTTTATGTCATTATTATGATTAGTTGTGGATGGCATGCAAAAGCAGCAATGAAAAGTAGCTTCTCAAAAAACAAATACGTTAATGGAGGTATTATATGTGAAGTAAAGAAGGTGATGGTTTATTCTACTTTCTGCTGGTCAGTTAGGATGATGAGGGGATATGAAATTAGGGCATCAAGAAGAATGAAAGAATCTTAGTGTTATTTAGTGTGAAGAAGGCAAGATTAGAAAAGTCAACAGGAGGAAGAAGATTGCTTCTGGGTGGAACTCCAAGTCGAATTTTGTTCAGTAAATGGAAAAAGTACAGATCAGTCAAATTCAATATTGAGTCTTCAAATTAGTTGACCATTGGGCAATAATGTTGCAGAGAAGATTCAAGTATGAAGGTGCCATGACAATAGGATAGAGTCTATGAGATAGAGATATGGCCTCAATTCTGCCCAAACCTTGAGGGTAAAACAAGTCTCAAAACTCTATTTATTTACAAAGATAGCAAAAATAAAGAGTTAAATGTGCATAATCTTTAGGTATAAAATAAATGTTATAAAATATTTTACTTCTTAGGTGTTTGTTGAATTGAATTACATTAAATGTTATAAGTCTAGGAATATTTTTTACCCGTTGTTTTATTTTCAATATAGTTTAAGCCTATTTTCTATACTATAAGTTAGGCAAGTTAGATATCTGTTTTAGATAGAAAAACCCATGGGGCACCTGGGTGGCTCGGTCGGTTGGGCGTCCGACTTCGGCTCAGGTCACGATATCGTGGTCCATGAGTTCGAGCCCCGCGTCGGGCTCTGTGCTAACAGCTCAGAACCTGGAGCCTGTTTCAGATTCTGTATCTCCCTCTCTCTGACCTTCCCCCATTCATGCTCTGTCTCTCTCTGTCTCAAAAATGAATAAACGTTAAAAAATTTAGATAGAAAAACCCATTTCCACGTTTCAGCCTCATATTACGACAACTAACCATTTAAAGAAATCAACTCTTGAGTTTTAGCAACTTTTGGAATAAACTGAACCCCTTCTCGTTGCCTTCTCTATGAGCTGAAAGCAATTGAGTTAAGGGCTAGAAGTTTCCTACACCTACATTAAAAGAAAAGAAAGAAACAACTCAGAAGAATTTCTTCTTGCTCTGGAATATTGGTGCTGGAACAATTGGGTATCTATATGAAATAAAAAGAAATTGAGTTATACTTCATAACATAGACAAAAATCAATACCAGGTAGATTCATGACTTAGGTATGAAAGTCAAAACTATAAAGCTGTTAGGAGATAATATAGCAGAATACCTCAAGGGTAGTAAATCATTTATAAACAAGTCACAAAAGGCATTAAACATAAAGGGAAAATTGACTACCCCCAAATTGTCAAGACAGCCCCAGGAACCTCTTCAGACCTGCTTTCTGCACCCAGCTCTCAGGTGAGCTCAGGAAAACGGCTCCCAGCCCTACCCTCCAGCTGTGTCATAAAGAGAGTGACTTGGGGCCTTCTATTCACACTGGCAGGGCTGCCTGCCTTGGATGCCAAAGTCCCTTCTACTATGACAGGGAAAGCCTGCAGGTGGGTGGGATGATTTTTGGAGGGCTCCTGTGCATTGCTGGAATCTTGATCGCCATGAATGGAAAATGCAAATATAAGTACAATCAGAAGCATAGCCCCTTACCTGAGAAAGCCACCCCACTCATCACTCCAGGCTCTGCCAGTACTTGCTGAGCACACAGCCAGTTTCGTGGCACGCTTGGTACCAGCTCCAATGCTGTTCTCTCCCCGCTTGGAGGCTTTACCCTTCATGATGGCCTTTCTCTCCAAGGGTGGGCCTTTAGGCTCCCTTCTGATCAAGAGGCTGTCCTAAAATTTTTTTTTTTAAAGTGTCAAAAGACAGTACAAAAAGAAAAGGCACAGAATAGAAGATTTTTGCAACCTGTAACATCAATCAAGTACATACTAGTATCCAGAATAAAGAACTTCTTAAAAAAAAAAAAAGACTACCCTATAGAAAAAAGGGCAAGAAAAGTGAAGGGCATTTCACCATTTCATAATAAGGGATATCTAAATGGTTGATAAAATATATGAAAAAGTATTCAGCTTCCTTCCTAATTAGGGTTATTTAGACTAGTGGGATACCAATGTATACATACCAGATTTTTGAAAATTAGAAAAATTTGAGGTTGGTCAGGATAAGAAGCAACAGGAGCTCTCATACACTTCTAGTAACAGTGTAAGTTGGCATAACCACTTTGGAACTTAGTTTGCATTATCAATAAAGCTGAGACACTCATATTCTATGACACAACAATTCTCCTAGGAATATATTGTGTGCTTATGTTTACCAGAGTTCATGTTTAACAGTACTTATAATAACAGCATTGTTCATAATGACCCCCAATGGAAACATTACAAATATCCATTAACTGTGCAAGGGAGGAATAAATTGAAGTATACTTATATCCAGAAATTAAAATGAACAAAGTACAGCTATCAGAAACAATATGGAGAAAAAGAGAGTATGTACAGTATGATTCCATTTCTATAAAGTTAAAAAATAGGCAAAACTAAATTCTTTTATTTAAGGATATACATATGGGTGGTAAAACTAAAGGAGAGCAATCCAGGATCATGATAAAAGTCAAGATAATGCTTAGCTCAAGAGGGATGGGAGAATAAAAAAGGATCTATTCTTCAGAGTTAGCAAGTATTGATGATTTCTAGAAGGAACAAGATATAGAAAGTTCATGAGTTAAAAAGAAAATGTGCCTAAGAGAAGTGATATCTATAAGTAAGTCATTCTCTAGACTTATCAGATTGGTATTTTGAAATGTTTTAGAAGATAAGTTAATATATAAACCTGTTAATATGTATTTATATTTCTGATTCATTTATTACCTGAAATGTTATGAAAGTAGACTATTGATAAAATTGAAAAATTGGCAAAAAAATTGTTTTTCTCTTGATTTTATCTCTGCCCAAATCCTGTGTCTCATTTCTAAATTGTTTAATGAAGATGGTAGTTGCTCTCTTGGCTTAAGGGATTAACTATTCCAGGAATTTGTATTTTAAGAGATTTTTTTAGAAGACTGAAAGTCTTTAAAGACTCCAAATAAAATCTCAGATGATGGAATTTAAGCTATTTTCACAAGGTGGTTCACTTTTAAGATTTTGTGAGTAACAAGCAGCCTCTGCTTGTAGATGATCCACCGAAGAAGAGACCTCCCCCTCTTTAGCTTGAAAGAAAGTTGGTTTCTTTTGAAGCTGACAAAGATTTAAAACTTTGCCTGAAGTTTCTGCTATGTGATTCAGAGGTGGAATCTCTACAAAATCTCTACTAAGGACTGTAAATAGAGATACACATTTTAGCTGCTCATGTATGAGATGACTATTCTCCGCTTAGTCAGATGAAATATAACCAACTGCTAATGTATGAAACTTAGAAGTCCTTCATAAAAGAAATTGGAAAAAAATTATACTCTTGGCTGGAATGGAATAAATTTCTTTGATTTATGAAGTATAAATTGTAAGATCACTAGTTTGGCAAAGTTAGAAAAGATATATTATTATGTGGAGGTGTAAGAATAACTTATCTGTTGAATTTGAAGTGAAGCCCTTAATTAATCTTAAGATTGGGCCATCTCTTGGGGTGGAAGTAATCATCAGAAATACTGAATAGGTAACTGATATACTTGGTAATTTTTGGAAGCAGCCAACAGAAGACTTTTAAATAATTTGTATTATATTCTGACTATTGAATACCCAAAATTTTTTCAGTGACAGTACTAAGCCAACTCAAAACTGTAGACAAAAATAATTGCTCTTATATTGGTTTAAATGTTAGTGCAACAGTATTAAGTGGTAAAATATGTACATATACACACATTCTCTCAAGAGTTTCATTAGTTTCTTTTCTGAGTGGTTGGTGGGAGATATTTGTAATAGATTTCAGAATGGTTCTTTGAGCCTCTTGATGCATCTTTGTTCTAGGGTAGCCAATCTAGTTGTCATAGTAGATATCTTATTTTCTATTTGTATTTTTAAATTTTTTATGGAAATCTCACAAGTGCACAAGGATATATATATATTCATTCATTCTCTGGAACATTTTAAAAGCAAAATAAAAAAAATTGGAGGCAAGCTAAAAACCCATTACAATGGGATAGTTGTTTTATGGTATAAGGATAAAATGGAATACTATCCAGCTGTTAAATGAATGAGCTACATTCATAGTGCAGATATGAAAGTATCCCCATTCCTACTATATTGCCTTCTCTTTCCCAGCCTGTGCCTCTGGTCTCATGGGGACTTTCCTACAATCAGTTGACAGAGGAAAAGAAATCGTAGGCCTGGTTTATAGGTAGTTCTGTGCG
Source organism: Herpailurus yagouaroundi (assembly GCF_014898765.1). Taxonomy (NCBI): domain Eukaryota; kingdom Metazoa; phylum Chordata; class Mammalia; order Carnivora; family Felidae; genus Herpailurus; species Herpailurus yagouaroundi. The sequence continues at coordinate 25,368,836 of NW_024412413.1, read as the reverse complement.
ATATGTAGGTACCACTTGAAAATGAACAGCTATAGTACTACAGCTCCTTTCTGGGACATAAAGGACAATGGTGAAGGGAAATTCTCTCACTGGACAGAATGTTAAGCAGTGCACCTGGTTGTTCATTTTTCTTGGAAGTAAAAAATGGCCAGATTAGTGATTATACACTGATTTATGGGTTGTGGCCAGTAGTTTGGCTGGCTGGTCAGAGACTTGGAAGGAACATGATTGGAAAATTGGTAACAAAGAGATTTGGGGAAGAGGTATGTGGATAGACCTTGTTGAAAGGGTAAACAGTGTGAAGATATTTGTGTCTCATGTGAATGATCACCAGAGTATGTCCTCAGTAGAGGAAGATTTTAATAACCAAGTGGATAGGATGACATATTCTATGGATACCAGTTAGTCTCTTTCTCAAGCCACACCTGTCATTGCCCAATGGGCTCATGAACAAAGTGGCCATGGTAGCGGGGATTGAAGTTATTCATGGGCTCAATGACATGGACTTCTACTCACCACAGCTGACCAGGCTAAGGCCACTGCTGACTGCTCAATCTGCTAGAAGCAGAGATTCCCCAGTGTGGCACCATTCCCTGGGGTGATTAGCCACCTACCTGCTAGCAGGTTGATTATATTGGACCATTTCCATCATAGAAGGGGCAGCATTTTGTTCTCACTGGAATAGATACTCTGGATATGGATTTGCCTTCCCTGCATGTAATCCTTCAGCCAAAAGTACCATCCATAGACTTATAGAATGCCTTATCCACCATCACTAGTATTTCACACAGCATTGCTTCTGATCAAGGAACTCACTTCACAGCAAATGAAGTGTGATAGTGGGCCAATGCTCATGAATTCACTGGTCTTACCATATTTCTCATCATCTTGAGGCAGCTAGTTTCATAGAATGCTAGAATGGCCTTTTGAAGACTCAGTTACAATGCCAGCAAGGTGGCAATATCTTGCAGGGCTAGGACAGGATTCTCTGGGAGGCTGTATATGCTCTGTATATTCTGCTGTTCTCCCATAGCCAGGCTTCATGGGTCTAGGAATCAAGGAGTGGCAGTGGCACCACTCACCATTAGCCCTAGTAAACTACTAGTAAAATTTTTTTCCTGTCCTTATGACCTCATGCACTCCTGGCCTTGAGGTGTTGGTGGCAAATGGAAGAATGCCTTTACTAGGAGACACAACAATTATTCCACTGAATTGGCAGTTAAGACTGCCACCTGGTCTTTAGGTTCCCCATGCCTCTGAACAGGAAAAGAAAGGAGTTACTGTGCTGGTTGGGGTGATTGATCTTGATTACCAAGGGGAAATTGGGTTGCTACTTCACAGTGGAGGGGAGGAAAGGTATGTCTGGGATTTTAATTACTTATTTATATTTTTTATTTTTTTAAAGTTTATTTATTTATTTTGAGAGAGGGAGAGAGTGCGTGAGCAGGAGAGTGGTAAAGAGGGAGAGAGAGGATCCCAAGCAGGCTCTGCACTGACAGCATGAAGCCCAATGTTGGGGCTTGAACTCCCAAACCGTGAGATCATGACCTGACCCCAAAACAGGAGTTTGATGCACCTTTTATTATTTTTTAAATTAAATTTGAATTTGTTTTAGTAATATGCACACCCAACATGGGGCTTGAACTCACAACTCCCAGATTAAGAGTTGTGTGTTTTAGGAGTGCTTGGGTGGCTCAGTTGGTTGGGTGGCCAACTTTGGTTCAGGTCATGATCTTGTGGTTCATGAATTTGAGCCTTGCATTGAATTCTGTGCTGACAACTTGGAGCCTGGAGCCTGCTTTGGATTCTGTATCTCCCTCTCTCTCTGTCCCTCCTACACTCATGCTCTCTCTCTCTGTCTCTCTCTGTCTCAAAAAAAATATATATATTAAAAAAAAAGATTTATGTGTTTTACTGACTGAGCCAGCCAGGTACACCTGGCTATCTTTTATTATTATCACACAGTTGAAGTTGATGGAAAACTGCAACCCAATTCAGGCAGGACTAGAGATGACCCAGACCCTTTAGGAATGAAGGTTAAATTACCCCACCTGGTAAAGAACCATGAGCAGATGAGGTGCTTGCTAAGGACAAAGGGAATACAGAATACAGAGTGGAAGAATAATTTTAAATACTAGCTATGACCAGTATTATATTCAGTAATAATGAGGTCTGGAATTATCATGAGTATTTCTTCTTTATTTTGTTATGAATATGTTTATGTGTATGTGTGTGTGTAGCAAGTATCTTTGTTTTTTTCCCTCTTATCCTCATCTCATATAATATAAATGCTTTGACTTTACATCATAGTATTTAAGTTATATGATATCAAGAAGAGTGAACATCACCCAAGGACTGCATTTTCTTCTGGGGAAAGGGTTAATGTTTTTTAAATTTTATTTATTTATTTTTAATTTTTTCTTTTTAATTTTATTTTTTAATTTATTTTATTTTTATTTTTTAAATTTTTTTTTCAACGTTTTTATTTATTTTTGGGACAGAGAGAGACAGAGCATGAACAGGGGAGGGGCAGAGAGAGAGGGAGACACAGAATCGGAAACAGGCTCCAGGCTCTGAGCCATCAGCCCAGAGCCTGACGCGGGGCTTGAACTCATGGACCGCGAGATCGTGACCTGGCTGAAGCCGGACGCTTAACCGACTGCGCCACCCAGGCGCCCCAATTTTTTCTTTTTTAATGTTTATTTATTTTGAGAGAGAGAGACAGAGACGAGAGAGAGAGAGAGAGAGAGAGAGAGAGAATGAGTGGGAGGGGGGCAGAGAGAGGAAGACACAGAATCCAAAGCAGGCTTCAGGCTCTGATCTGTCAGCACAGAGCCCAATGTGGGGCTTGAACCCACAAACCTTGAGATTATGACCTAAGCCGAAGTCTGATGCTTAACTGACTGAGCCACCGAGGCACTCCAGTTTAATGTTTTTTTTTAGTTGTACGAAGGATAGTTGTATCATGTTAAGTAGAAGTATAACGACATTGTTATGGACTGAATGTTTGTTTCCCCTGAAAATTCTTATGTTGAAACCCTGTCTCTCTAATGTGATGGTATTAGGAGATGGGGCCTTTGGGAGGTAATTAGGATTAGATGAGGGCATGAGGGTGTAACCCTCATGAATAGCATTAGTGCCTTTATAAAAGTCATAGGAGAGCTTTCTTACCCTCTCTGCTTTCTGCCCTGTGAGGATATAAGAAGCCAGCAGTCTGGGATGCCTGGGCTGGCTCATTTGGTAGAGCATGAGACTCTTGATCTTGGGGTTGTGAGTTCAAGTCCCACATTAAGTGTAGATCTTACTTTTAAAAAAGTCAGCAGTTTGCAACCAGAAGATGGTTCTCATTAGAATTCAACCATGATGGCATCTTGTTCTTAGATTTCCAAACTTCAGAACTTGAGAAATAAATTTCTGTTGTTTATAAGCCACCCAGTCTATGGTACTTTTGTATAGTAGCCCGAAGATGCTTGTCTTAAACATTTAAAAAAATTTTTAAAGTAAACTCTACGCCCAACGTGGGGCTTGAACTCACAACCCCAAGATCAAGAGTCACATATCCTATTGACTGCACCAACCAGGTCCCCTAAGACACTTGTTTTATTTATTTAGATCTCAAGTATGGTTTAAAGAGTGCCAAGTTGACAAGAGGTGGTCTTGTGATGATTAATTTTATGTATCAACATCTGTGGTGCCCAGATGTTTGGTCAAACGCCAGTCTAGATATTGCTGTGAAGGTAGTTTTTAGATGTTATTGAGATTTTTTGTTAAGTTTATTTTGAGAGAGAGAGTGTGTGAGCAGGGGAGGGGCAGAGAGAGAGAGGGAGAGAGAGAATCCCAAGCAGGTTTCTTGCTGAGAGTGAGTAGCCTGATGTGGGGCTTGATCCCACTAACTGTGAGATCATGATCTCAGCAGAAATCAAGAGTCAGACACTCAACTGACTGAGCCACCCAGAGGCCCATATGTGATTGACATTTAAATCAGTGGTTTGAGTAAAGCAGATTACCTTCCATAATGTATGCTGATGAACAATGCATACTGTAAATTCCATTTTTATTTAAAAAATCACATTCAAACATATACACACCTATAATTAAATACTCATGGAAAAGGTTCTGAAATTAATGCACACCAAACCAACAGTGATAACCTCTGGGAAGTGGGACAAGAGTTGAGGTGAAGAAAGAGTATATCCTTCCTTTTTTCTTTTTCCTTTTTTATTTTTTTTTCATGTTTATTTATTTTTGAGAGAGAGAGAGACAGAGAAACAGAGTATAAGCAGGGAGGGGCAGAGAGAGAGAGAATCCGAAGCAGGCTCCAGGCTCTGAGCTGTCAGCACAGAGCCTGATTTGGGGCTTGAACTCACAAACCTTGAGATCATGACCTGAGTGGAAGTCAGATGCTTAACAACTGAGCCACCCAGGCGCCTCTCCTTTTTTTCTTTTTTAAGTTTATTTTGAGAGAGAGCAGGCAAGAGAGAGAGAAGAGAGAGGGGGAGAGAGAGAGCAAGAGAGCAAGTGAGTGCACACAAGCGGGGGGGGGGGAGACACAGACAGAAAGAGAGAGAGAGAGAGAGAGAGAGAGAGAGAGAGAGAGAGAGAGAGAATCCCAAGCAGGCTCTGTGCTGTCAGTTCAGAGCCCAACTCCAGGCTCAAACTCACAAACTGATATCATGACCTGAGCCGAAATCAAGAGTCAGACACTTAACTGACTGAGCCACCTAGGTGCCCCTTTCCTTTTTAATTTTGTAAAATTTCTATAATTAAAAATTTCCCAATCGGAATGTATTACTTACATTTGTCCTTTATTCCAGAGGAAGACCCTACTTTTCTTTATTTTTATTTTCTTTTGGTTAGAGGATTAGTTATCACCTTCAGTCTGTCAAATTTTGTTTCCCAATGTTCAACTACACTGTATGCTAGAACTATTTCTGTGCTCTGTGTGTCAGAGCATAGCTATCCCATGGCCATCTTCTCTACATCCTGTGGACTATGGAAGTGTGCAGAATAAGACTAAGAATAATATAACTTGTTTGTGATTCCATATTTTACAAGAAGTAAATTAGGAACATGTATTATTAAAGACATAAGATATTTTGTGTGAGTAAAGATAGTCTTTTGTTAGTAGTTGACTTGCAGTGTTGAAAGTTGGGTTTCCCAGGCAGCAGACTCTGAGACAGAGTGAAGGATGTTTATTAGGCAGGGCCCTTGGGATCAAAACTTGTCAAAACATGGGGAAGGAAGCAGAGGGATAAGTCCAGCTGTGATGCGTACCAACCACAATCTCATCTGACCCCACAAAGAGCTCTGAAGCTAGACTAGCCCTTCAGTGGTGTCCTAAGTTGGCCCTAGATAGCCAAGTCTTTATACTCCAGCAGCAGCCAGTCATTGGAGATGGGCTACCCTGGAAAGGGCGTGGTTTCTGGCAAAGCTGCTCTCTGCTTCTCAGACAATCCTGGAAGGGGCTGGCTGACAGCTGACGGCTGACTGATTGAGGCAATTTCTGAAAGGTGTTAACACATGGTAGGGCTGTCTGCCAACAGTTCTCCTAGCAGCTGGAGCAGCAAGTCCTTCAGTGATGAGAGATCTGGGTGGTACATCATAATGTCTATCTCATTCACCCTTCTTATTCTTGGGATCAACTTCTTAAAACTGTTCATGTATTTTTTTGTTGTTGTTTTTTGTTTTTTTTCGTATATAATATGTATCAGCATGATAATTCAATGAGATAATCATGTGGAATACTTATGGTACTGATTAAGTGCTAACTATCTTTATTATCAATACCATTATTAATATTATTGTTCTCACCTAGTTGGCAGATATCTTGAGAAAAACGTTTTTTTCTAAGCTTCATTTTTTTTTAACGTTTTATTTATTTTTGAGACAGGGAGAGACAGAGCATGAACAGGGGAGGGTCAGAGAGAGGGAGACACAGAATCTGAAACAGGCTCCAGGCTCTGAGCTGTCAGCACAGAGCCTGACGCGGGGCTCGAACTCACGGACCCCGAGATCATGACCTGAGCCGAAGTCGGCTGCTTAACTGACTGAGCCACCCAGGCGCCCCTAAGCTTCATTTTTTAAAGTGTATTAAATTTTATATTCACTTCACATGTATTTCAGCACACAGTATTATTTTGTGCTACAAAGATTTCTTTTTAATTCTTTAAAGTTGCGATTTATAATATTAAATTATTACATTATACACTTGAAACTAATATAACATTGTATGTTAATTATACTTCAATTAAAAGAATTTCACTGCATCTCAGAGATAGCAACTCTGAGACAGAGAGAGACAGAGTGTGAGTGGGGAAGGGGCAGACAGAGAGGGCGACAGAGAATCTGAAGTAGGGTCCAGGCTCTGAGCTGTCAGCACAGAGCCCAACGTGGGGCTCGAACTCATGAACCGTGAAATCATGACCTGAGCCGAAGTCAGACACCCAGCCGCCCCAGCAACTACAGTTTTAAGTGTTTTCCAAATTCATAATCTCTAGGCCTTTAAGAGTGTAAGCTTCATTTTTATTAAGCATGGAGAAGAGTTGGTAGAAGTGGAAATGAATATTATTATAACATTTCTGTTGTGCATACATTATATCAAGTTGATCCTGAAGAAGTTTCAAATTCGCAGGTTGTTTTCCTGTGGTATGAGTGCTAATCTCTTTTCACATGATAAAAGGAATTTTATTCTTCCTTTTGCTTTTAAAAGATCTAATTCAGTGTCATTCGATGATTCCTAAGGAACTCTCTTTTCTGGTTTATTAGGGGAAAAGCCAGGCCCAGATCTTAAATTCATTCCCTTGACAAATGTAATCCCATCATAAATCATAACAATAAATGAAAAGCTGGCTTCTGCTCTAGAAAATAATAGTCATATGAGACTATTGTTTTAATGCTGTTGACATTTGGTTTTGTACATTTGACTGCTGTGCTGATGAAAAATATCTGTTAACTAGGGAAAAAAATAATAGAGGCTAACACTTACTGAGCATTCTGCTAAGTATTTCACCTGCATTAGCTCATTTAAGAATTGTATCAGTCTTATGAGGTAGATTGTGTTAGTTTCTCTCTATTATAGATTGTGAAATTGAGACTCAGAGGGCTAAGTTAAAGTAAAACGTAGTTAAGTGGCAGAGCAGGAATTAGAACCCAGGATAATCAGACTACAAGATTCACTCTTCTGGCCAGGGGAGCCTGGGTGGCTCAGTCAGTTCAGCCCCCAACTGTTGATTTTGGCTCAGGTCATGATCTCACGGGTTTGTGAGTTCGAGCACTGCATTGGGCTTTGTGTACTGAGGGTGCAGAGCTGCATAAGGTTCTCTCCCTCTCTCTCTCTCCCCCTCCTTCATACCCTCTCTCCCAAAGTAAACAAATAAACTTTATATAAAAAAGATTCATACATCTAGCCATTCCACTTTAGTGACATGAAGGACTGATTTGAGTCCATTTCTCTCAATTAATGAATCATTTATTGAAAACATACTCTGAGCCCAGCCCAGTCCAGCTTGGGGAGAATATAAAATTATAAAAGCCCTCTCTCCATGTTTACAATCTAGTTGAGGGGTTTCAAGATAATCAAGGGGAGTGTTTCCTGAGCCTTAATTATTCTTTTACTATTTTTCTTTGTTGTCATGTGTGCCACATCAAGTATTATTTCCCTATCTCTGAATGCTCTTACTTCCTGAACTTGTACACTCAAATCTCCTAAAAGTATTTTTTAAAAAGCTTTAAAAAAGACTTAAAGATAGTCTTCCCTATATTTTTTATGCCTTCTTCTTCTTTTTTAGATTTTCTTTTCTTTTCTTTTTTTCTTTTTGAGAGAGAGAGAGAAAGCACGCAAGCAGGGAAGAGGGGCAGAGGGAGAGAGAGAATGTTAAGCAGGCTCCATGCTCAGCACAGAGCCTGACATGGGGCTTGATCCCATGACCCTGGGATCATGGCCTGAGCCAAAATCAAGAGTCAGGACTCAACCTACTGAGCCACCCAGGTGGCCCTAGATTTTATTTTAAAATAATCCCTACACCCAACATGGAGCACGAACTCACAACTCCGAGATCAAGAGTTGCTTGCTCTAATGACTCAAAGATGATTCAATACTTTGAGTTTTTTTTTTCTGAGTACTTTTTTTTTTCTTTTTGAGAGAGACTGTTCATGCAAACTAGTGGGAGAGGGGCAGAGTGAGGGGGGATAGAGAGAGAATCTTAAGCAGGCTCAATGCCCAGCTCAAAGCTCGATATAGGGCTTGATCTCACAATTGTGAGATTATTACCTGAGCTAAAATCAAGAGTTGGAAGCTTAACCAACTGAGTTACCCAGGTGCCCCGAAAGATGATTTAATACTTTGGTCAGTACAGTAAGAAACTGAAGAAAAGGAAAATGAAGTGGAAGAATGTTATGCAAGCGGTCATTTTTTCACTATTGCTATAGGTAATTTAATATTTCTTCCATTTTCTTATTATTTTACTCTTTAAAAAAATTTTTTTAATGTTTATTTTTGAGAAAGACAGTGCGAGTGGGGGAGGGGCAGAGAGAGAGGGAGACACAGACTCCAAAGCAGGCTCCAGGCTCTGAGCTTTGAGCACAGAGCCTGACCTGGGGCTTGAACTCATGAACTGTGAGATCATGACCTGAGCTAAAGTCAGACACTTAACCGACTGAGCTACTCAGGTGCCCCATTATTTTACTCTTTTTAAAAAATATTTATTTTTGATAGAGAGAGAGAGAGATAGAATGAGAGCAGAGGAGGAACAGAGAGAGGGAGAGAATCCCAAGCAGGCTCCCTAGTGTTAGCGTGGAGCCCAAAGAGGGGCTTGATCTCATGAATCATGAGACCTAGACTTGAGCCGAAATGGAGTCAGTAACTTAACCGACTGAGCCACCCAGGTGCCCCTTGGTTTAGTCTTTTTTAAAATCGCAGTTGAGAATAATTGGTTAGCAGTGATGAACTTATTCTAAGGTTGATGAAATAGCAAAATATTTCAAGATACAAGAAAAATAATATCACTAAGATTCCATAATTTATCATAGATTTTCAAAGGATCCACATGACCTTTATGGTAATTGCAAAATAGAATGAATTTTAACCTATTAAAAATAAAAAAGCAAAATTTCTCTTTGTTTTTTGAAGACATCTAAGATAAAACAAAAGTCAACATTTGAGGAAGACCTCTATGAAAAATCAATCCTTACAAACAGAACAGCGCAGAAAAGAAAATCAATAACCAAAAACGAGTCCAGTGGACACTGACATTATACCAAGTTGAATTTTATAACAATTTTATGATATAAGTATTATTATTATCCCCATTTACAGATCAAAAAACTTAGTGTTTACATTTTTAAGAAACTTGCAGGGAGTACAACTCTGGAGCCTGTGCTCATAATCATTATTTTATCTCCCAGGTCAGTGGTCCTCCTATTTTAATCTCTCATATCATCCTATAGTTTTTTTCAAAAACTATACATATGGGGCGCCTGGGTGGCGCAGTCGGTTAAGCGTCCGACTTCAGCCAGGTCACGATCTCGCGGTCCGGGAGTTCGAGCCCCGCGTCGGGCCCTGGGCTGATGGCTCAGAGCCTGGAGCCTGTTTCCGATTCTGTGTCTCCCTCTCTCTCTGCCCCTCCCCCGTTCATGCTCTGTCTCTCTCTGTCCTAAAAATAAATAAACGTTGGAAAAAAAAATTAAAAAAAACAAAAACAAAAACTATACATATGTATGTATTTATATTTTCTTTTTTTTTTTTTAATTTTTTTTTTAACGTTTATTTATTTTTGAGACAGAGAGAGACAGAGCATGAACGGGGGAGGGTCAGAGAGAGAGGGAGACACAGAATCTGAAACAGGCTCCAGGCTCTGAGCGGTCAGCACAGAGCCCGACGCGGGGCTCCAACTCACGGAGTGTGAGATCGTGACCTGAGCCGAAGTCGGCCGCTTAACCGACTGAGCCACCCAGGCGCCCCTGTATTTATATTTTCTTACCATACTATAAGGACAAAAGCTATGTTTGTTTTACTGATCTCAGTATGTCATTACATGTAGTGTAGTGTCTGGCAGAAAGTCAATATATAGTAAATGTCAGTTGAATTGAATAAATGAACAATTATTCAATCATCATGCTTAGCATACAATCAGTTGCCATGGGCAAAAGTATCTAAACACTTTCTGTATTGAACATATTCCGTTGAGGGCAAGTTGTAGATGCTGGGAAAAGATCAAGACATAATCCTGCCCTCAAGAAATTTGCAGTCTAGATGGGATATAGGGCAGGGAGCAAGAGCAGGGGCATAAAAGGGTTATGCAGGTGGAAAGGTATAGACAAGTGACCTATAGAGAACTTCACTATTCCCTAGTAGTTTCAGTTTCATAGGAGACGGTCATCGTGGAGGGTTCTTTTTTTCCAGGGAAGAAAAACTTTTTCATATATTTAATTGTAGCCTCTCAAGGATTTTTGGAAAGAAATTTTTATTTCTCATTTTTCTAATCCATCATCTGTTCCAGGAAATTCTTTCAACCTAAATCTTATATGATTGATTTATTAACATTTAAAAAGTGTGTATTTATTTTGAGAGAGAGACAGACAGACAGAGGGAGAGAGAGAGAGAGCAAGCAGGGGAGGGGCAGAGAGAGAGGGAGAGAGAGAATCCCAAGCAAGGTCTACACTCTTAACACAGAATCTCACTGGGGGCTCAATCCCATGAACTGTGAGGTCATGACCTGAGCTGATATCAAGAGTCAGATACTTAACCAATGGAGCCACCCAGGCACCCCTTATATGATCAATTTAAACTGCCATCCTCTTTTTCTGTTCTTGGAGCATAGAAATTGGTGATGCATGTTGATAGACTGCTTTGAGGATCATTATTCAGTCACTCCCCAGTCTCTTTTCTCCAGGTATATAATTTTATTTTTAAAAGTTTTCATCATAATTTTATTTTCCTATTCTCTAGTCCTAATTACTGCTCTCCTCTGACTTATCTCTAAAATTTTTAGGTTTCTTTTAAGTTGTGAAGCTGTGATTTGACCATGGTCCTTATAATGGGATCATTATTTTACTATTTCTGCCTATTTTCCTTTGTCTTTTTTTTCTTCTTTTTCTGTTCTTTTTCTTCTATGTTGGCCATACAAAACAGTTCTCTCTCTCCCTCTCTCTCTCTCTCTCTGCCTGTCTGTCTGTCTCTTTTCCCCTATGCTTTATTTTACAGGCTTATTAGCATCAACTTTTCCTCTAATTAATAGTAGCATATAGTTAACTTTGCATAAGTCACATCTCCTCTGTGGTAAACTGAACCATGGCTTCTGTATTCATCACCTGTGTGGTATTCTGTTGGATCTGGGCTGGCTCTACTTTAACCAAGAGAATTTAGAGGAAGTGACACTGTGCTTGTTCCAGGCTTAAGCCTTAGGAAGACCTAGCCTTCTGGGGAAAGCCAGCTGCTGTGTAATATGTTTACCCTGAAACTGCCATCTGTGAGCAGTTGTCTTCCACATGGCCTCTCCATGAGCCCAACCTAGCCACATGGAGAGACCATGAGGAGGAGAACCAAACCCTGGCCAACAGGCCCAGCTGATCTTCTAACCGACAGCTACACCAACTTGCCTGCTTCTGAGTAAGGCCATCTTGGAAGTAGATTATCTAGTCATAGTTGCTCTGCCCTAGCTGACACCATGTGGAGCAGTGACAAGCTATCTTTGCTGAGGCTTGTCCAACTTACAGAATTGTGAGCAAATAACCAATTTTAAGGCACTATTTTTGGGGGGTAATTTGTTAAGTAGCAAGAAACAATGGAAACATCCTCCCTGGGCAAGACTTTGTTTTTATTTTCATTTATTTATTTTTTTAAATCTGTGCATTAGTTCAAAGTGAATTAGTTGGACAAGATACTCTGTACATACTATAAACTCTCTATTAGAGAGTGTGGTATACTTTGCTCCATTGCTGCTCAACTTCTGCCTACAGCCCTATGTTGGTCCTTATTGATGCTTATTTGATACTAATTTGTTACTGGTCTTGTTGAATTTTTTTTCTTAGATCCAAATCTCTAAATTGTCAGAGTCATTAGAAATAACTTATTTTGTCCTCCAGCATGCTAACACTGCTCTCAGCTTGGTGGCATGTCATTTCATGAGCTTGCCTTTTACTTCATCATTTCCTTCAGCAGTCTCACAGCTGCATTCTCACAGCTGGACTGGCTGATTCATTATCTTTTTTTGGCCCTCAGAAAATCCTACTGGCATAGTTTCTAGGATTCATAAACTTGCCTTTCCCACCATTTTGCTGTTTCTGGCTCAAGCATACCCTAAATGGGTCATTTTTCTAAGACATAGCATGCCCATTCCTGTGAATTTCTTGTGAATAATATGTGCTATTAGAAAGCTAATGAGAAAAGCACTACTCTTTTTTTGGTGGAGTCTTGGCTCAGAATATTTCTGAAGCAATCATCATCAATTAATTATGCCTCAAGACTTCTGTGATAGGGGTATGAAACCAGTAATTCTTTTTTTCACATCACTTTGAATTCATGTCTAAGAATATTACAGCACATTTGCTCTCCTTGAGTTGAATTCATTCCAGAAGGAACATATTTCTTAGTAAATACTGTCCACTCATTTTTGAAGGATATTTAAGCTTGGAGAATATTAAAGTAATTGATTCTCAGCATTTTAAAAACTACTTTCAATTTTAGCCACTGCTAGCCATCTGTTTATTCACTTCAGAAAGAGTTCCAAACATAGCCTAGAGTCATCATGAGTAATCTTAACAGGCTCACTGGAGCATATGCTATAACCCCAGTCTTCCCAGGATTTCAGAGTGCTTTAGAGAAGAACTGCATGCCATATTAGGGCCCATTTATCCTGTCTCATACATGATATACTCAGAATAAGAGCTAAACATGTTATCTGAGGTAACAGCAAAATAGAAGAGTTGATCTGTGGAACAAGTAGCCTGTAAGGTTGGCACAATACAAATTCCCATGATGCAAGGTTACTAGTTCTAGGATAGAAGGTTGCTGTTTCCCCTTCCCACCAACCCTCTCAACCTTTGAAGAGTACTAATTGTCAAAGGCCCCATATGCAGGTCTAAAAACTTTCTGGGACTATATGTATTACCTGATGTTATGTTTTTCTACTACTGTACTAGACATTAAACTTTTTTTTTTTAATCCAGCATCTCTTCTTTACAAGAACTCCTCCTCCTCCACTTCCTATGATTCTGATGGGCTACAATTACAAGGGCCTCACTCATCTGGCCATAGCTGAATGATGGTAGAGAGGATTCCTTCTGCAGAAGTTGCTAGCTTAGGATGTAACATGGAGTCACACATGATAATTTTCTGAAACCTCATGGAGTCTGTCTTATATTAGGAGAAAACTAACAAATGGGAGCAGGGTGGAGACAGAGAAAATAAACGTTGTCAATATTGGTCTGGCCTCAGGATACAGCTGTATTTGAACTTTCAGATAATCTACTCATTTGCTCTTTTGCTTAAACTCATTTAAATTGTGTTAGTCTCATTTGCAATCAAGAGTAATAATTAATAGCAACCTATTCCTTAAGGAAAATTTATGCAACCATAAAAATAGCTTTCTTATCTAGCAATTCAACTTCTGGATATATACCCAAAAGAAATGATGGGGCACCTGGGTGGCTCAGTCGGTTAAGCGTCCGACTTCAGCTCAGGTCACCATCTCGCGGTCCGTGGGTTCGAGCCCCACGTCGGGCTCTGGGCTGATGGCTCAGAGCCTGGAGCCTGCTTCCGATTCTGTGTCTCCCTCTCTCTCTGCCCCTCCCCCATTAATGCTCTGTCTCTCTCTGTCTCAAAAATAAATAAACGTTAAAAAAAAAAAGAAAAAAAAAGAAATGAAACCATTTTCTTGAAGAGATATTTATACTCCCATGTTCACTGCAGCATTATTCACAATAGCTAAGATACTGATTGATCAACAAATGAATGGATCAAGAAAGTTATATATATAGCACCAATATAGATGAACCCTGGGTGGGGTTTTATACTAAGTAAAATAAGCCAGACAGAAAAAGACAAATATTGCCTGGTATCACTTACATGTGGATCCTAAAAAAAAAAGGTCAAACGCATAGTAACAGAGTAGAATGGTGATTACCAGAGGCTAGGGGTGGGGGAAAGGGGGAGATAATTGATAAAAGGGTGCAGACTTTCAGTTATAAGATGAATAAGTTCTGGAGACCTAATGTACAGCATGGTGATTATAGCTAATAATAATGTATTGTGTACTTGAAATTTACTGAGAGTAGATCTCAAGTGTTCTTACTACACACACACACACACACACACACACACGCACACACACATCATAACTATGGGAGGTAATGGATACATTAATTAGCTTGATTGTGCTAATTATTTCATATTTGTAATGTATACTTGTATCAAAACATCATGTTGTACACTTAAATATTACAACTTTTATCAAAAAATGAATGAATAAAATACATTGTTTAAACTGAAAATCACTAATCAAAGTGAGGAGATAAAATTCAAGTCCAAAAGGTGGGAAGGGAAGTAGTAGAAGGAAGGAGGAGATGGTCTTAAACTTTGAAAATTCTGAAGGATTATTTTAGTTTTCTTTGTAAGGATAAAAATATGTAATTTCAAAGCTGGCAGCTAGAGATGCATTAAAAACAAGTTTACTGATCTGGGCTTAGAAGTCTCCTTTTCACTGTTCCTTACACACCCATCAGAAAATAACTCATGCTCAGCACATTCATCACATCATCAACACAACTGAAAATCAATATTGCCTATCTCTACAGGCATTCCTAAGGAGGTACGGTGGCCAGGGTTTGTTAATTCCATTTATTTCTCTAGGTCCTATATTCCTAATATTTCAGGCTAAAATGAAGCTACAACTATATTCCTTGGGCTAAAGCCTCCCAGTGGGTAGCAGTATATTTTTTGGAAAAAAAATTAGGATGCAGATCCTTGTCAAACATGGCTCTACCTGTCTGGATTAAGGCAGTCACTTCTACCTACTGAAAAAGTATGAAATTATATGAAAATTCTGTTCTAAAATGTTAACAACTGTCACTTACATTTCCCAAAAAAAGCCCCTGGCAACAATTTTTCTTTTCTCTGTTTCTATGAGTCCTATATTTTATAATATTGCAATGAAATATATATGTGTGTGTGTGTGTATATATATATATATATATATATATATATATATATATATACATACATAATATTCCATGATATCTGTCCATCACATTGTTTATCCATTCATCTGTCAAAGGGCACTTACGTTGTTTCCACACATTGGCTATTAGGAATAATGCAACAGTAAACATAGGAATGCAGATATCTCCTCAAGACAGTGATTTTATTTCCTTTGGATATATACCCAGAAGTAGGTTTGCTGGCTCACATGGTAGTTCTGTTTTTAATTTTTTGAGGAATTTCCAAATTGTTTTTTATAATGGAGGCACCAATTTATATTCCCACCAACAGTGCACAAGGGTTCTCTTTTCTCCATGTCCTTTCCCATATTTGTTGTCTTTTGACTTTTTGATAATGGCCATTCTAACAGGTATGTGGTGCTATCTCATTGTGGTTTTGCATTTTCCTGATGTTTAGTGATATTGAATGTCTTCTCATATATCTGTTGGCCATTTATATGTTTTCTTTGGAAAAATATCTATTCAGGTATGTCTGTATTAAAAAAATTTTTAATGTTTTTATATTTGAGAGAGAGAGAGAGAGAGTGAGCATGGAAGGGGTAGAGAGAGAAGGAGACACAGAATCCAAAGCAGGCTCCAGCCTCTGAGCTGTCAGCACAGAGCCAAATGCGGGGCTAGAACCCACGAACGGCAAGATCATGACCTGAACTGAAGTCAAATGCCCAACTAACTGAGCCACCCAGGTGCCCCAGGTATGTCTGTATTTTAATTTTCAAGGTACCTTAAACACATTTTGGAAGTACAGCAAATACACACTCATACATTACTAGATAAGGGTGGAGACTTCTATCAAATAGGAAGAAATATTAATGGATATGTGTATTGCATTTGAACTTTTATCCTATAAAAATCATTAGGCACATCAGAGAATCTAGTAAAAATGATTCTTTTGATAAGTATTTAGATTAAATTAACCAAATATTGAACACCTGTGTACAAGGAGTCATGCCAAATATTGAGAACAAGAAGATTAAAATGATTTGAATCTTAGCCCTTAAGGAATCTAGTGAGGGAGATAGACTTGATTTCCCAGGCAAGCAGAACTAATACTTCTTCCATTAGGCTCACATTGTACCTATCTCTATTATAACACGTATCATAATTATTTCTTTTGGGATACCTGCCCTGTTTTAGAATAAATATTCTACAATGGGCCAATTGGCTGTCTTATTCACTTTTATATTCTCAGTGCTGAATACTGTCCTTGATACAGTAGGCATTTAATAAAATCTTGAAGTTGATGCAACTCATGGAATATGTAACTCAGACTTTAAAAATGAGGAAGTGTGTTATTTTATATAAAAGGAACTCCAGTGGCAAGGTAGATCCAATGGTCTCAGTAGATCATCAAAACCAGAGGTTCTTCATACTGCTCTGTTCTATTTTAATCCTCAGGCAGTTTCCTCTTATGGTTGGAGGATGGATGATGGAGTGATTAGGCTGCATACTAATTTGGCATGTGACGTGGCAGGAGGTGGTGGGAGGGGGTACAGGACTCCTGATCTTCTTAGGAGAGATGAAAGTTTTCCCCAAAGCACCTACAAAACCTTTTCCCATATTTCATGGATTAGAGTTGCACATAATTGTGAAGGGCTATCCGTGCATTGTAGGATATTTAGCAGCATCCCTGTTTTTTCACCCAGTAGCGTCTTCCCACCAGTTGTGACAACCAACCAACCAACATTGCCAAATGTCCCTTGGGAAGCAAATCATCCTGACTGCAAGCTATTGTTTAGATAATTTAGGATTACTCCCTAAGCTAAGAGTGAGTCAGATTTGTGTAAGGCAGATGGGGATATATACTTGAACCAATCAGGGTTCTGTCAGGAAGATAATAGATCTGGTTAGGTAGCTAAAATGTCCACATCGCATGCTAAACATAGAGGCAAACAAGTTCAGCATGCAATTTAAAATTTTAGTTTTCCTCCATCTTACATGCCCTCAAATTTCTGTTCAGTGAAATTAGAAGTGAAAAAAATGAGCTTATGTTGAAGGGATTGGTTCTTGTCTCTTAGCAGTTTCTTACAAAGTAATTGGAATCAGGCCACTTTAAGTTAGAAGTTATAGAAACCCAATCCAAACTGCTTATACAAAAATGGAATTCACTGGCTCACGATAATAATCATAGCCAAATTTTATCAAATGCTTCCCCTGTAACAGGAGTTGTTCAAAATGCTTCCCAAATGTTAACAGATCTTATTCTCATAATAATTCTATGAAATCTTTACTATTATTTCCATAAGGAAAGTAGGTCATAGGGAAATTAACTAGTGATCAGCCATTAAATGGCCATACTTTGTAAGTGCTACGGGAGCCCCGAGGAAGAATTGAATAATTCTGACCTGTACTGAGAAGTTCTCATGGAAAAGGGGCATTTTTACTTTGCTTGGGGGGAAGGTACAATATTTATATAACTGCAAGTTGAGGGATAGAGAGGAGAAAATGGTCCCTCCTCTGTATAATGCTCTTTCAGGGCTGTACTCTGGCACAAAAAAACCTCTCTGGATTCCAAAAGGTAGAGCTCTACTCAACTTATAAGCCCCAAGCCATTTCCCCCACAGGTACACTCACAGCTCTGTTGTGACTGGTTCAGGATGGATTCTGATATTACCTACAAAGTACTAGGGGCAGCACTCTGATTTACAACCTTTCTTGAAAACCCTTCTAGACTCTTTCTACCTGTCTTCTAATGGGTCTCTTGCCATCCTGTAATTTGACCTTAGTCAGAATCAGGGTCATCACATAACAGCCTTGCAGGTTGTGCACTATACCACTCCAGGGGCATCATTCACAGAAACCTATTAAATGTCTTCAAGAAGCTATACACCTATGATTTTGTAACTGCAAATACAACCTCTGGGGCGTCCAAGCCCACACTAGTAGGAAACTTTTTTTTTAATGTTTATTTATTTATTTTTGAGAGAGAGAGAGAGAGAGAGAGGGAGAGAGAGAGAGAGAGAGAGAGAGAGAGAGAGAGAGAGAGAGAAAATCCCAAGCATTCTCCACACTTTCAGTGCAGAACCCAATGAGGAGCTCAATCTCATGAACTGTGAGATCATAACCTGAGCTGAAATCAAGAGTCAGATGCTCAACCAACTGAGCCACACAAGCACCCCCAGGCTGAGAAATTTTTGAATCTCCAAGAAGGACATAGTCTTCGTTACGGATTTAAGAGGTGGTTACAGAGGATAATGGGCATGAAAGAACCTCCCAGATAGCAGAATCAGGGTAGATCAGAAGGGCGGGGAATTGGGCAGACTTACTCTCTGTCAGGGCAGGGAATCTTTGCATTTCCTGTGGACCAGTGACTACTATATATTTCCCATTCTTTCCTTTTCTGACTTGGAGTTTTTATTATGGTTATCATATCTTTCTCACACACCAGTGCATATTGGGTGCCTTAGTTTATGAGTCACTCTTCCAAAAGGAGCCACATCCAAACTTGATGGAGAGGACTAATTCTCAGAGATCTTGGACTCTGAGATGGGTGTGGTAACTTGGTGGGAGGTCATATTGGTTCTCTTGGGATGGAGGTGAATGTGTTCTTGTATATCAAAAGAATATATATCAATATTTGGACAGCCAGAGAAGTGGTTTGTAGAAAAGCCTACTAATTGGCCTATGATATCCATTCTCTCAATCTTCCTTTTAGGAATAGAACTTTCAAATTTTAGTTAGACACATGGTTATCAAGCTAGAAACAACATTTTCTAGCTGTATGTAAGTGGGCCATAAAGCTATGTCCTGGCCAATGAGATGTGAAAAGAGATGATCTATGTCCTTAAGAAGATATCATCACTTCTCCTTTTACCCTTTCATACAACCTGCAATGTGGTAGTAAATTATTTGACTGTGTGGCTGGGAGCTTCATTTAGTAAATTTTCTTTGCAGGGGCTGGCAAATTTTCTTAAAGGGGCTGATAGGAAATACTTTGACTTAAATGCCATAGAGTCTCTGTCATAACTACTCAAATCTGCCATCATAATTCAAAAGCAGCCACAGATAAAACTTATACAATTGGACATGGTTATGTTCCAATTAAACTTTATTTACAAAAACAGGTGTCCAGCTTACCAACTATAATTTTTCTATCCCTGATTTGATGGAACAATAAGATAGGTGAAATCTAGGTCCCTGGATGACCTCATGGAAGAAAGCCACCCTACATTCTTCCTCATCTACTAGTTCAGACTTTTATGTGGAGAAATAAGTCTTTCTTTCCTTTTCTTTCTTTCTTTTTTTTTAAAAATTTTTTAACATTTATTTATTTTTGAGAGAGAGAGACAGAGCATGAACGGTGGAGGGGCAGAGAGAGAGGGAGACACAGAATCGGAAGCAGGCTCCAGGCTCTGAGCCATCAGCCCAGAGCCCGACGCGGGGCTGGAACTCACTGACCACGAGATCGTGACCTGAGCTGAAGTCGGACGATTAACCGACTGAGCCACCCAGGCGCCCCTCTTTCTTTTTTTTATTTCTTTATTTCTCTCTCTCTCTCACTCTCTCTCCCTCCCTCCCTCTCTCCTTCCCTCTTTCCTTCATTCCTTCATTCCTTTTTCTCTCTCCTACCTCCTTCCCTCCCTCCTTTCTCTCTCTCTTTCTTTCCTTCTTCTTTTGAGTGAGAGGGGAAGGGGCAGGGAGAGAGGGAGAGAGAACAAGCAGGCTCCACACTCAGCACAGAGCCTGACTCAGGACTCAATCCCATGACTATGAGCCGAAATCAAGTTGGAGGCTTAACCAACTAAGCCACCCAGGTGCCCCAATAAGTCTTCATTCTTATTTAAGTCACTGTTATGTTGGATTCTATTAAGGTGCTCAAAGCAATATCTTAATACAACTATATCTTACTGGAAGAAATCCCTAAATGATCCACTGTAAGCATTATTACTTTATTTTAATCATCGATCTATTTCTAGAAAAAGTGATGATTGGAAAGTAACTTTCTCAAAATCCCATGGCAAATCTGTGATGGTATGAGGAAATGCTCCCATTTCCTGTGATTCTGAAGATGTCCATTAGAAGTAGCAACTAAGATAAAGTTTCTTTGTTTTTTTATTTTTTTATTTTTTTAACGTTTATTTATTTTTTTGGGACAGAGAGAGACAGAGCATGAACGGGGGAGGGGCAGAGAGAGAGGGAGACACAGAATCAGAAGCAGGCTCCAGGCTCTGAGCCATCAGCCCAGAGCCCGATGCGGGGCTCGAACTCACGGACCGGGAGATCGTGACCTGGCTGAAGTCGGACGCTTAACCGACTGCGCCACCCAGGCGCCCCTCTTTGTTTTTGTTTTTAACCCAAAATCATTTCGAAAGTGATTAGAAGATGTTAAATGACTGCTGAACCATGTATTTACGAGTAAAGGTAGAATGAATAACATTTCATTAAATGCATGTTGGTTGCAGGTTCCTACCTGCAATTCTGGTTAAACATAAATATCCTAAAGGCAGCATACTTGTAAAGGAAATTCCAGTATGTTGCATAACATATTCACATTTTACCCATCATTCAAGGCATTGTATGTACTATTATCAACTTCTCTAAGTACATTTTTTTATTCATAATCAATATGAAATTGAGAACACTGCAATACTTCTTTTCATGCTGCTGACAGCCCACTGTTTTCTGAAGAGCAAGATAATCAAAACAAAATAATTGATCATTTTGAAAAACAAAATTACTAAATGAAGTAGGCAGTTGCGGGATGGCTTATAATTATTTTTGAGAAAGTTTCCATCAGTTGTTCATATTAAAAAGTAGATCTTTGGGGCACCTGCGTGGCTCAGTGGGTTAAGCAGCTGACTTGATTTTGGCTCAGGACATGATCTCATGGTTTGTGGGATTGACTCCTGCATCAGGCTCTGCACTGACAGTGAGGAGCCGGCTTGGGATTCTCTCTCTACCTCACTCTCTGCCCCTTCCCCCCCGCCACACCCCCACTCACTCATGGTCTCAAAACAAGTAGATAAACGTGAAAAAAATTTTTTTAAGTAGATCTTCAAAGTTGTCTTTCTCTGTTTTGCTTTCTCTCTTTAGTGAAGGTATCTGTGTTTACTCTCTTTATGTTCTTAGTAGTAATTACTTTCATTCATTTGCTTAATTTCATCTTTTGGCTCCATTGTTTTAAAAGTGCAAAGTGATGCATATATTGCCAGCTTTGAGTTTTGCAGCAGTAGGTGTGGTGCAAATGTCATGTTTCTTATTTGTGTGTTATTTTCTAAACATATTCAAGGCAGCGCCCCCTGAGACAGCTGTGACAATAATGCCCCACCATGACAACAGAGGAACAGTGCCAAAGCTCAGCAAAACAACATTTACTTGGCAGGGGAGAGAGAAATAGAGGCTTTTCACAGCCTTTTGGAAATGCTAATAAGGTCTCAACCTTGAATCATGTTTGCTTTTTATCTGGGAAACCCTTTCTAGTTATGATACCATCTGTATAAGTAGAAGGAACAGCTTCCAATTTTGAAGTATATATCATAGCAGATTTCTGAGAAGAGCTGGTCCAAAATCCAGGTGCTTCCTTTTCACCTGGGAGAGCAGTGCATTTGGGAACATTTAAAGCCCAAGATCTACTTCTTTGGGTCCTTAAACTGAAGACAGTCTGAAGCTTGGCAGGCATCACCACCAGGGGTGGTGTTGTGTTAAAGTTCACGAAATACATTTGCGATGTGTAAACAGTTGACTCAGAGCTCAGATTTTGTTCTCATGAATAGCTCTTTTAAGCTTCCCTGCCCTTTTTGTTCTATGTTGCATAGTTGGAAAAAATATTATTATTATATGATAGCTCAATTTATTTATTTATTTATTTATTTATTTATTTTTTTTTTTTTAATTTTTTTTTCAACGTTTATTTATTTTTGGGACAGAGAGAGACAGAGCATGAACGGGGGAGGGGCAGAGAGAGAGGGAGACACAGAATCAGAAACAGGCTCCAGGCTCCGAGCCATCAGCCCAGAGCCCGACGCGGGGCTCGAACTCACAGACCGTGAGATCGTGACCTGGCTGAAGTCGGAGGCTTAACCGACTGCGCCACCCAGGCGCCCCGATAGCTCAATTTAAAGACCCACACGAAACCAACTAAACTCAGCCTTCACACTTACATCCTCCCTCTGATATCTGGCAGTAATCTTTTAAACACCTTGTCAGAGGAATACTGTTTTGTGGCTGTATTAAAACAGGTCATGCTGTATGTCCCAACAACACATGAAGGCTTAAATCTGGATTGTTGGGTGGAAGCTCTCAGCTCCCTTTCTCCGCCTCATCCTCACTGGAATAATTATATGGATGGTGCTTTTCTTCTGTGATTTATCTGTGTTTTCAGTGGCATAAATCCCATGAAGAGATGGGCCATTAAGGAATTCTAAAAGTCAACACTTTAAAATATGTTTGAAAATTTCTATTGCTTCTTTGCTGTTTCTGAAAAACTTAGGAACTTGGGGAGTTATATATAATAAGCTGTAACTCTCTTTTTGATCATTTTTAGAGTTACTAATTTATAGCCCAAAGAATTATATGACACTGTTTACTATAAAGACAGATAATACAGGATCATGGGAAACCCAAGCTGTATTACTGCATAGCAAAGGCCACCTGTTGGTTATGATTTACTGTCTTGTCTTAAAATTTATCTTTTCCTATAGAAGAAGCAATATTATTATTAGCCAGCTCCTTTGAATGTTTACTATTATTACTTTTTAGTACTGGATGTCAGAGAATATTTTTCTCTTTATTATTTTCACATATTTTCAAATAATAGGAAAGGCAGATAGAATAAAAACAACATAGGAATATTATTTATGTGTATGTAAATGCATGTGGCTTAAATAAACATGATAATTTAGTAATATGAATAATAATATAAATACACTTAGTAGTCTCTGTAAAAAAATGTGGAAAGTTCTGTTTACATGGATTTTCAAATTAAAGTGATTTAGGGACCAAAGAATACTTTCATAATAAAATCATTTCTCAGTGTTTCAACAAACCAAACTATATGTATGTATCTGTACATAAGTAAGAGAATGCTTGTTGTAGAAAATGTGGAAAATTTTCACCTGACATTGTATCAGAGATCATTACAAATATTTTTTTTAATCTTTCTAGTCTTTCTAAAGAAATGCACACAAGCATTTTCTCTTCTACAAAATTGATATCAAAGTCTGTATAAATCCAACAGTGTTTACTATTTGCTTTTCCTATCACCATATATTTTCAACATTTAATTCTTTCTTAAAATATTATTTGGTAACATGATCTTAAAGCTTAATCAAATGAACATACCACAATTTAATCAAATTACTACTGTTGGACATTTAGATTGGCCTCAATTTTTCCATTTTATAACAACATCTAGCAGTTGAACATAAATCTAGTTGAACATAAATTTTAGATGTATATTATTTCCTTAGGATAAATTCCTAAATCTAAGATTAATGAGTTCAATGTTATGGTCACCTCAATTTTAATGGGTGAAATAATGAAAAAACTTGTTATTTTCAAGTTTATAGTTCCTTTCAGCTTCTATGTGTGAGAAATGAATTGTCTAACAAAATAGTTTTGTTTCTTTTAAGACAGGAAAGTTTCTTTGGGGTAGTCCAAGAAATGAAACATTATCAGTTTCATTTGTTTGTGATTTTGTAAGCATTGTAAATATATTTGGGGGACAAATTGGCATGGAGTTTTCTCCTGCTGCTGTGAATGCACCATTGCTTCATTCACAGCTACCCACTTGCAGTTATAGACCTGATATTATTACTCATGTCATTTGGGCAAGGGTTTAGAGGGTAGAGAAAGAGACAAAGACTGGTGACCAAAGATAGATAGGAATTAATACCAAGTCAGGCAAGAAAGACATAATAAGTAAAGGGTAATAACTGATGTTGGTCAGAGTGGGTCTGAGAAATAGAGTAGATACTTTAATCTGTTTTAAATTTTTTTTTAACGTTTATTTATTTTTGAGACAGAGAGAGATGGAGCATGAACAGAAGAGGGTCAGAGAGAGGGAGACACAGAATCTGAAACAGGCTCCAGGCTCTGAGTTGTCAGCACAGAGCCTGACGCGGGGCTTGAACTCACAGACCGCGAGATCATGATCTGAGCCGAAGTCGGCCGCCCAACCAACTGAGCCACCCAGGCGCCCCTTTAATCTGTTTTAATGAATGCTAATCATCTGGCTTAGTGAAAACATCCTATTGATACGCCAAAACACAATGGCTTATACAAACATTTGATAAGCCATTCTCAAGTGTGGATACAGTTTAGTCATTAAGACAGATTGGATGGTTGTATTCTTCCTCAATCATTTACAGCACACACACACACACACACACACACACACACACACACACACACACTGCATGTACACATACCCAAAAATGTAGCTGTGAATAAAATTAATTATTAAAAGCATTTATTTTGCTGGGTGGTGCCTGGGTGGTTCAGTTGGTTGAGCCTCTGAGTCTTGATTTCAGCTCAGATCATGATCTTATGGTTCTTGAGTTGGAGCCCCGCATTGGGCTCCATGCTGACAGTATAGAGCCTACTTAGGATTCTCTCTCCCTCTCTCTCTGCCCCTCTCCTATCCATGTACACACACTCTCTCTCTTCCAAAAATAAACTTTGAAAAAATAATAAAAATAAAAACATTTATCTTAGAAGTGGTAGTATTTTGAGCACAAATGTAGTGATAATAATAAAAATAAAAACATTTATCTTAGAAGTGGTAGTATTTTGAGCTCAAAGATAGTGAACAAGAAATAATCAAAGGCATTCTGCATTGAGCCCAGGGAGATGGTCTAAAAGCTATTTTGTTCTTGCATTGCTACTTTGGGAAGAATGGGGAGTTTTTTTTCTTTTTTTAAGAGCTAGAGGACCAGCCCACCCAAGAAAGTTGTCTGTTGTTACCTAGGACAGTTTCCCTAGTGGTAAAAATCCCTCTGAAACTATTCTTTTCCATCTGAAACCAGAGAGTAGGCATAAGTAATTTCTCCTCTCTAACACAGAGATCAGAAGGATAATCGAAACATTGTGAGTCAGAGTTTATCAGAGGGATGAGATGGTCAGGGATGAATGCACAGAGAGGGAGAGGTGATAATATTAGGACCAAACAGATGTAATCACTGTTTTCACTGACCCTGTGGCCCTCTGGGCAGGCCTTGGGTCTCTTACTGCAGTGGTTTCCACATCTGACCATCAGCCACAACTGGGGTGTTAACATGTTCTAAGTTGGAATTTGGGGGAGTGGGACTTGAGATTCTATCTTTTAAAAAAGTTTTTCAACTCAGTCAGATTAGGAGCTGCTGTCTTGGAGTTTTATAACTTTTAAATTGTGAGATTGCTGATGCTGGACATCAGACCTAAGTGAGAGTTTCTTAAAGAGATAGTCTCCAAAGTGGGATGTCAGAAGAAAATATTAGAAGTATTTTATATATTTATATTTAAAATTTTTAAATGTTTACATATTTATAAACATTTATATAAATATATAAAGTATATAAATAATATAAATATATAAAATATATATTATATATTTTAAATGTTTATATATATTTTTGAGAGACAGAGAGACAGTGTGACAAGGGAGGGGCAGAGAGAGAGAGGGAGACACAGAATCTGAAGCAGTCTCCAGGCTCAGAGCTGTCAGCACAGAGCCTGATGCGGGGGCTCAAACCCAGGAACTGTGAGATTATGATCTGAGCTGAAGTCAGACACTCAATGGACTGAGGCACCCAGGGGCCCCTGTATATTTATATTTTAAAAATCTCATTTAAAATGTTCTACTTTTTCATGTATTTTATGAAATATATAAGTATGTATTATATAATTTATAAATAAATATGCATATGGTGGGACTTAGGCTCAAATGTTTTACTGATAAGGTTGAGCAGTGAAAACAAAATTTGGAAACCACTGCCTTATAAGGCAGGGAAAATTAAAATTTAGCCTTAAGAGGCAGGTATCCAAAAAGAAAGTTGGCCTCCAGAAGTAGATGTAATGGACAGTATACTTCTAGAGTCATTGGTATCTTAGAAAATGCCAATCCAGATAGGACAACGGTAAAATGCCAGGAAAAGGAGGAAGTGGATAGGAATTGGGGCTCTGGCTGCTGATAGCTTGAGAGGCAGTATGACATAGCCAAAAGAGAATAGGCTAAGAGTCAGCAGATCTGATCTTTGAATTCTGCCACCTCACGGCTGTGTTACCCTATCTCTCAGTCCCACTTTCCCCATCTGTAAAACAGGGATAGAGATACTTAACTGGCAGGAATGATTTGAGAATTAAATGAGATAATGTATGTATTTAAAAGAGTTCAGCACATAGTAGGTACACTATAAATGATAGCTATTGTGGAGCACCTGGGTGGCTCAATTGGTTAAGCATCCAACTCTTGATTCTCTCTTTCTCTCTCTCTGTCCCTCTCCTGCTTGTTCTCTCTCTTTCCCTCTCAAAATAAATAAATAAACTTAAAAAATGATAACTATTGTTATTGCAGCTATAGTTGGGAATTGTACCATTTATAGAGGCAATATAAGGCAGTGGTTGATAGTTTGGGCTCTGAAGTCAATTTGCCTGAGTCGGAATCCGGGCATTGCCACTGATTAACTGTTATATTGGGCCTGGTGATGGTAATAATAATAATAATAATAATAATAATAATAATAATGCCTATCTTCTGGGGTTTTTGTGAGGTTTTTTTTTTTTTAATTTTTTTTTTCAACGTTTATTTATTTTTGGGACAGAGAGAGACAGAGCATGAACGGGGGAGGGGCAGAGAGAGAGGGAGACACAGAATCGGAAACAGGCTCCAGGCTCCGAGCCATCAGCCCAGAGCCTGACGCGGGGCTCGAACTCACGGACCACGAGATCGTGACCTGGCTGAAGTCGGACGCTTAACCGACTGCGCCACCCAGGCGCCCCTTTTGTGAGGTTTTAAAGAGATTATATATGTAGGGCATGTAGCATGATGTATGGCTGATAATATATGCTTGATAAATATTAGTTGCTGTCATCATCATGGTCATCACCATCATCGTCATTGTCATCATCATCATCATCATCATCATCACCATGTTTGCACCAGGTTTTTTTTTTTTTTGAAGTGAGAAGGTACATGATAATTATACAATTGTAACCATATATTTACAATTCTGTAATTAATATCTAAGTAAAATGACCAGTAAATCTGTTGGTATGGTTCACATACAACATTGATTCTTAAATGTTTCTATACACTAAAATCATCAGTGGGGCTTATGAAGAATACACCTGAGTCCCACTTTAGATTTCCTGAATCAGATGGAGTCCAGGCAGCTGTATTTGCCACAGGACATATGAGCGCTTCTGATACATAAGAAAGTTTGAGAACCACTGATTACAGCGTTCTCCTTTTAATAGTTTTAGTTCTCAGTTACTGAATTTTCCTCAAAGCCCAAATAAATCATTCAGGTAGTGTTAAATTAGAAACGCCTCAGGGCACCTGGGTGGCTCAGTGGGTTAAGCGTCCGACTTCGGCTCAGGTCATGATCTCGTGGTTTGTCAGTTCGAGCCCTGCTTTGGGCTCTGTGCTGACAGCTTGGAACCTGGAGACTGCTTCAGATTGTGTCTCCTCTCTCTGCCCCTCCCCCACTTGTGCTCTGTCTTTCTCTAGCAAAAATAAATAAATGTAAAAAAAAAAAAAAAAAAGAAATGCCTCCACGATCCAATTGACCATCTGATTATTACTTGGCGCTTAGCAAATTGTACTCCGGATTTAGACTGTTAGGCCACTGGTTGGGAGTTTTAAAACGCTTGCCTTTCATTTGGAGGTTACATTTTTTTTTATTTTCACTAAATCACCATCTAACTTTACTGTTGGAGATAAATGAAAATATTCTTAATCAGGATTGAGAGAATTTAGGGGTTAACTAATCCAATGTCCAAATTGCACTGATTAAGAGGCTATACTTTTCCCTATATCTAGTTAGTAGCAAAACCATCCTTAAGATTCTGTTTCTTGATTTCTGCCTTTGTGGTCTTTTTGTTACAACATGCTGCTTCCAATTTTTTTTTTTAATTTTTTTTTTTAACATTTATTTATTTTTGAGACAGAGAGAGACAGAGCATGAACGGGGGAGGGTCAGAGAGAGGGAGACACAGAATCTGAAACAGGCTCCAGGCTCTGAGCTGTCAGCACAGAGCCCGACACGGGGCTCGAACCCATGGACCGTGAGATCATGACCTGAGCCGAAGTCGGCCGCTTAACCGACTGAGCCACCCAGGCGCCCCCCAATATTTTGATGACTTGATTTGGCACTGAAAAGGCAATATGTTCACCTTTTGGAACTCTGTTTAAGTCACTAAAAACATCATTTAAAAACATTCTCTCTCCTGCATCTCTGAAGACATGAAATGGCTAGTACTTTCAAAATGAGAAGAGTACTCTTGAAAACCTAATTTCTTTTATTACTTGTTCCCAATTTTTGGCTTCATTGTCAAATGAAAATAATAGAAAATTACTTCCCATTATCATTCAAGTCAGTTGGAGTGATCAATATACTTAAAATACCCACTGACACGTGCTGATTCTTTAAAGTACTATGTCACTGAAAACTTTTGACTTATTTGCATTTATCTACTTGGAGTAACTCTCATCTAACAGTGGGAGTTGGTCCATCAGTTGTCTTTAAGTTCTGTTGTTACTATCTCATAATATAGTCTTTCCCCTTTATAAACTTACAAAATAATTTAAGCATATAGAAAAGGTAAAGAAAATCATATGACAAGTAATATATACCCACTGTCCAGCTTTAAAAAGTCTTAGCATCTTACCACAGTTTTTTCGTATCTTTTTGTTTCGTTTTTTTGGAATAAGAGTACCAAAAAGTAAGATATAGTACCTATATATATCTGAAATACCCTGTATAGCCTTCTTCTGCCCCTCTCCTGTGATAACCACTATTGTGAATTTGGTGTTCATCATTCCATGCCTGTTTTTTTGCTTTTGTTTTTATTTTTGCTTATTTTTTTGTTACGCTTCTTTTTATTATATGAGTTATGCACCCATAAATAATAGGTAGGATTGTTTGCATGACCTTAAACTTTATATAAACAGTATACTGTACCTAAAGTCTTCCAATTACTTTTCTTTTTTGCTTAACATAAAAAGATTTATCCATGTTGACAGGTGTTGCTCCAATACATTTATTTGAATTGCTGTAATAATGGAACAAAAAAACTGCTGTATAGTGTTCTATTGCTTAAATATACCTTAATTTACTTATCTAGTCTTCTGTTGGTGGATATTTAGGTTTTTACTTGATATGCTTCATTGTGCACATGTGTGGGAGTTTTTCTATGGTATAAATCAAGAAATGGGGTGTAGCTTTAATTTTGTTAGTTATTGCCAAATTGCTCTGTTATACAAATTATAGTGCCTTAGAATTCCTATTTTTTTCCACCTCTTCAATATCATTGGATATTATCAGATTTCTTAATTTATGCCAATCTTATATCTCATTCATTGTTTAAATTTACATTTCTCTGATAACTAGTAAGAATGAACATCTCTTCATACGTTTACTGATCATTTTAAAAAATCCTATATATTTTTTTCTAAGAGTGTTAAAGTTTTGCTTTTCATATTTAAATTCTTAAACTTCCTGGAACTGATTTGTACTGTGTATATGTGTGTGTGTGTGTGTGTGTGTGTGTGTGTGTGTGTGTGTGTGTGTATGTGTGTGTATGCTGTATTTTTTCTAAATGTAAAACTACTTATACATGTTCTTTGTGTTAAAAAGTAGATCCTTTAGGGGCATTTGGGTGGCTCGGTCGGTTAAGCGTTCGACTTCAGCTCAGGTCATGATGTCGTGGTTCATGAGTTTAAGTCCTGCAATGGGCTCTCTGCTGTCAGTGCAGAGCCTGCTTCAGATCTTCTATACCACCCTTTCTCTGCCCCTATCCCACTCATTCTCTTTCAAAAATAAATAAACCTTTTAAAAAGCTATAAAAAAGTAGATCCTTTACAGTACCGGTAGAGTTGTATCTTTGCAGTCCCCCACCTTTTATATTTTAGTGATTCTGAAATTGCCAACTACCCATCAGAGCTCTGCATCAAAAATAATTTTTTACATAGTTACCATTTTATATGTAAATGGAAACTTAAGCCATGTATACAAATTTCTATAATCGGATTGTCACTTGGTTGAATTATTTGCATGATACCATAAATATTTAAATTTAAATTTGGGTCCCTTAGTGTCACTTAAAATAATTTTAAAAAGATTACACTTTCATGTGGCATTGAAAAGAAAAGTTAGTGTGTATTTGAAGGGCATGAAAATAAATCTATGGGATATACATTTTTTCAGGGAACAAAAGTTTGTCATTCTAAGATTGGCTTGCTGTCCATAGTTTCTTGGGTTAGCAAAAAACACATGCTTTCCAGGTTCTAAGAAAAGGAGCCACCCACAAATACTTTGTTTTATTTTGTGAGTGATGTGTGCAAAAGAATTATGTATTGTGGGCCTAGCAATGCAATTACAGGCAGTGGAAATTGCTAAATATAGGAAAAACTGGTATGACTGATTCAGATATCATGAAAGACTTGGGCACTAAATATATGTCAAAATCTTCTGGATAATATTCAAGGGAAGCTTGAATTTTCTGGATAACATCCAACTAAGAAAATAAAAACAAATGCAGAGTGCAGAACACATCCTGGTATTCTTTAATTAATCTGCTTTGAAATTATTCTGTTAATCCTAAAAGTGGTAAAGAGGATCAGCAAGTATTATGCCAAATCAAGGTCACTGATGCCATGTATTGTGCATGGCATGATCACTGTAAAAAGTGAATTGGAAGTATATGAATAGGAAAAGTCTTTAACTTTGACTGTAATACTACATAATACAGCGTAATGTAATTGTATGGATAAATACATGTTTAGTAAACATTTTTGTGTACATTTAATATACTGAGTTTTTAAGTTTTTAGTTTTTTAAAAATATTTATTTTAGAGAGAGAGCGGGGAAGGGGCAGAAAGAGAGGAGGACAGAGGACCTGAAGTGGGCTCCACACTGACAGCAGAGAGCCGACATGGGGCTCAAACCCAAGAACCCTGAGATCATGACCTGAGCTGAAGTGCGACACCTGACTGAGCCACCCAGACACTCCTATATTGGGTTTTTTAAAAAAGTGCATTATTATTGATGGTCTCTCTGATAATTGATGTCATTTATTTATTTATTTACTTACTTACTGTTTTTAATGTTTATATATTTTTTTGAGAGAGACAGAGAGACAGAGTGCAAGCAGAGGAGGGGCAGAGAGAGGGAGACACAGAATCTGAAGCAGATTACAGGCTCTGAGCTATCAGCATAGAGCCCGACACAGGGCTGGAACTCACAAATGATGAGATCGTGAACTGAGCTAAGTCAGATGCTTAACTGACTGAGCCACCCAGGTGCCCCTGATGCCATTTTAGAATCAAAGAATTTGAAATGCCTCTTTACCAGGTATGGATCAAGACTTCTCTGTCTGCTACCTCTTGTTAAGGTACCCAGAGAACTACAGGAAAGGGGTATAGGCTTTTTTTTTTAATGTTTATTTATTTATTTATTTTGAAAGAGAGAAAGGGAGCGAGCAGGGCGAGGCTGGGGGGAGAGAGAGAGAGAGAGAGAGAGAGAGAGAGAGAGAGAGAGAGAGAGAATCCCAGGCAGGCTCTGCACTGGCAGCGCAGAGCCCGAGGCAGGGCTCAATCTCACTAATGGTGAGATCATGACCTGAGCTGAAATCAAGAGTTGGACACTTAACCAATTGAGCCACCCAGGTGCCCCAAGGCCTTGTCTTTATCTTACAACAGAGGAGAGACTATTAAAAAAACTTGCTTGGACTTGGTGATGCTGAGTTTGGACTGTTAATGCCTAAGCTGTGATGTTATTTAGGAAAGGAATGACCCAGACTTTTGAAAATGTATTGAAGTGATTATCCTTGAGACTCTCAGAGCAAGAGCATACCTTTGTGAGTTGGAGTAGTGGTTTCCATGATGACAATGGGAATTCCCTTGTCACTCCTATCAGAAGAAGCATTTCCTGGGACTGGAAAAAAGGTAGGACATGGGTGAGCCTTAGACTGAAGGCAAGAGAGAGAATTCTTCTCTCACTGGACATTTTGGCATTTTGCCTAGGCTTTCTTGTATAGATGTGCCAGTACACTGCCAGTGGTGGGGGGTGAGCCAAAGCTTGCCACATTTAGGCAGGTTGAAATCTAGGCAAGGAGATACCCTGAGGGTCCGTGAATGTTGGCTCCCTGTCCAGAAGGTTCTGGGAGAAACCATAGCAGTTATAAATTACTTATAGCAGTTGTAAATTACTTCCCATGCCAGTGATTCAGATATTGGTGTGCAAGAGATATCTTGTGGAGCTTTTTATAGACTCAGATATCTGAGACCCACTTCCAGAAATTCTAATTGAATAAGAGTGAAGTGGGGCCCCGTAACCTTGTTTATAACAAATATTCCAGATAAATCTAATGCATTTAGTTAACATTTTAGGAAATAATCTTAGGCTGCTTTCCATTTGGCTACTTTTGAACCTTGGTTGAAGTCTTGTTAGAGCTGCTAGTCTGCTGTGATGGAATACCGGAAGGGCCTGTTACATACTTTAAAAGATGTGGCAAAAGGGAGGGTGATGCCTTACCCCCAAGGCCAGAGCAGCAGGAGCAGTGGTGGTGACCAAGCTGAAGAAAGCCATGCTTAGTAGAGTAGCTGTCTCATGAGGGACATCATGGGAGGCAGTGGACTTAGGCTGCTGGGGAGGTGGCAAGGTTGAAGTCTGCAAGAATTTTTCATGGAAAAAAAATAACAGGAAATGATTTTGTAGTCAGGGTCCACATGGTTTGGGGTTAAAGGGCTTGAGAGCATAGAGTGGCTTCCAAAAGAAGAAATCCTTTTCCTTCCCTATACCACACCCAGATGTTAAATAGCTAGTAAGGACTGACTTCAGTATCCCTCAAGGGTGACAAGTAGGAAGAAAAGACAGAGTGTGACACTGCTGCTCTTCGGAATCATTCCTATCAGCCAGGGCTTCCCTGGTAGCTCCTAGTGGTACTTCTGGTCTTGGGGACTTTTCTCAGGTTTATGTATTTGGTAACCACCCCTCACGCCCCTCCCCAAACATTCTCAAGCAACACAGTGACTGGAAACCTCAGTGTCACCTCCAGAGGGCGCTTGGGTCTCTACCAAAGTCCTGAATGGCCTTCACCAGTTAGGGATTCCACTTTCTTTCAAGAAATTCCTTTTTTAAAGATTACACAAGAGGAGCAGGACTGTGGAGTCCTAATCAGTCCTGTGTTCTCTGTATTCTTCAGTGCCAGGCTCAGGGCCAGCTTCCCTTTCTCTCCCTTGGCTCAGGAAACATTCTTGAATTTTCCATGGGTACCCCCTTCCCAGTGTTCTTCCTGCACTGCAGGGTGTTGATAGTAGAACCCATCACTTTCCCTTGGCACATCCTCAGGGATCTGTTGGCTTTGGTAACAGCCCTAATTAGCTCTTTCTGTGTTGCCTCAAGTACAGGACCATAGAGACAGACTGGGCTCAGGTACTAGTCTAGGGATGGATCTCAGAGAACCTTAAGATAGATTTACAGACTAAACCTCAAAAATCATCCCCAGGAAGCACCAAAAATATCAATTTCTAAACAAGAATAAGTAAAAAGAAGTTTTTCTGTGTTAACCTCAAAGAAAGGCAGTTTTGACCTTTTGTTCTCAATAGATTGTTTGCTTGAGTTAAGAAATGTTCACATGGAATAGTTGTCATTAATATGGGTGACCTAAAGGTTAATATAGCTTAGGGAATGCTTTTCACTGTTTTGTATTGTTGGTTTCCCTTTTGTGAAATTCTGTGGCCAGGGAACTGCATAGTTCCAGTGTGCAGTCCAGTAGCACATTACTAATTGCATTCTTTAAAATACAGATTTATGTTGGTTTGTTTGGCCATATCAGGAGAGAAACCAGTGTAGGGGGTTATAAAATGTCAAGGTCATAAACTTCATGGGGCTTTCAGGCAAATGAGGAATTTTTATTAATTCTTTAAATGCAAATGTCCAGTAATATCTCCATTTGTCACACCCCCTGCAGTGCTCCAGGTAGGAAAGGATTTCAACCTGCTCAGTTGGGGGCCAAGTAGAGAAGAAAAAAAAATCTGATTATTCAGAGGCTCTCTGTTGTCAAATAGTATAGCTAAATATAATAATATAAAACATCCCCCCTTTTCCCCTGACTGTCCTTGGAAGAACGTATATCAAATACAGATGCAAAACTAGAGGAATCACTCTCATTTTGTACCCCCTGGAAGGACATATTTTAGAATGAAATCAGCAAGTACCTTGGCAGGCACCCAAGAT
Source organism: Herpailurus yagouaroundi (assembly GCF_014898765.1). Classification (NCBI taxonomy): domain Eukaryota; kingdom Metazoa; phylum Chordata; class Mammalia; order Carnivora; family Felidae; genus Herpailurus; species Herpailurus yagouaroundi. The sequence goes on along the minus strand of NW_024412413.1, from coordinate 25,334,250 downwards.
ATCAGGTAAATTGTTAACCATCTGACTATTCTTTTACAAGAGGAAAATTGAGTGTGATATTAAAGCAAAACCTCTTTATTTTAAACTAGTGGTTCATAGTCCCATTTTAGATGCCCCTAAATACTCCTTCCTAAGACCTTTTAAAAACACTTTAAAAGTGCTTTTTTTTTTTTTCCTTTTTGTACAATAGGAGCAAAAGTCCAAATCTGGAATGACAAATCATCATGTTATCAATCACCTTCCTATTCTGGTCAAGGGCATATTAGGTTACATGAAAAAGATCCTAAATCTGTCTTCTTGTGACTAATCAGCATGGGATCAAGTTTTCATACTCTACCACCTTACCTGTAGCCAAATATTATTCCTGACTTGGGTTTTTGTTTATAGTCACACAGTAGAGAGTTAAAGAAGATTAAAGAAGGAGAATGTTGCTGTATACTAGTAATTTTCAACTTGTGGGCTCAGGACTCCTGAGAAACTGGGGAAACTAGAGACAGGGTTCTCTAATCAGCATGTGAAAGCACTGTGTGTAGATCAATAAATAGCATGTCTTGCATATATATGTGCTTTCTAAGGTTGGGCGCCATATTGGTTTTCACTCATTTTTGTATCATCAGTGCCCACTTCAGTGCCTGGGACACATTAGACATTCTGTAAATAAATAAATAAATGAATAAGGGAATAATGAATATTATTTTTCTAATATATGTGAATGCTGTCATGATAAATAAAGTACACACTTATTTAAAAAGCACTACTAAAAAGGGGCGCCTGGTGGCTCAGTCGGTTAAGCCTCCGACTTCAGCTCAGGTCACAATCTCACGGTCCGTGAGTTCGAGCCCTGCGTCAGGCTCTGGGCTGATGGCTCAGAGCCTGGAGCCTGCTTCCGATTCTGTGTCTCCCTCTCTCTCTGCCCTTCCCCCGTTCATGCTCTGTCTCTCTCTGTCTCAAAAATAAATAAACGTTAAAAAAAAATTTTTTTTTAAATAAAAAGCACTACTAAAAAATAAAAAGCACTACTAAATTAATATTTTGTCATCATGGTTTCTTGTTTTTTACTATGGTAAACCATAAATAACATAAATGTACCATTTTAATGATTTTTAAATAGATCTGTAGCATTAATCATCATGTTTCTTAATGGATACTAAGAGCATGAATGCTAACCTGAGGGTCATAACTAAACTTCAAAGTGGTCCTCATTGCCCTACCAGGGTTGAAACCACTCATGTTCAGTTTTTCTGATAGGAAGTTATCTATTCTTGACAATTTCCAGTGTCATGCATCTCACCCGTTCAAAGAGTTTCATGATTGGGTTGATAAAAGTGTTAAAAAATGTTCTTGCTTGAGTATTGAGTTGAAATCTATCTCCTTGTACTTTCCCACTGGTCTAAATGATTCTAGTTTGAGGAAACAGAATCAATATATTATGTCTTCTTCCAAGGAACAACCCTTATCAGTTGCCAGGTTTTTAGGGTTTTTTTCTTTTAAAGCAACTTATTATAGAATCTGGATCGCATCTAACCAAAATTCCGTCTTTTGAGATTTGAAATTAAAGGATTAAAAATTGTGCTGCTTTCTCTTAGTTCTAGGCCTTAACAAACACTAATAGTTATACAAAGCATTTGTAGATTGAATGGACTGGGCTTGTCTTGTCCACACCCCAAAGACCAAGACCAATGGAACAGCTCAGCCTTTTGCTTGTGCAGGAAAGGCCTTACCCAAGACAGAGCCTCCTTCACTCCTCCTATCCATATGGATGAAGCACATACTAGGATACTCTTCATCTCTCCCCTCGTCCCCACAATCAACCCAGCATGTAGGAGATTTGGAGCTTTCCCCCGCACCCCACAGTCTTACATGTGCTAACTTTTTTTTTTTAAGTTTATTTATTTTTGAGAGAGAGACAGAGCATGAGTGGGGAGAAGCAGAGAGAGAGAGAGGGAGACAGAATCTGAAGCAGGCCCCAGGTTCTGAGTTGTCAGCACAGAGCCTGACGTGGGGCTTGAACTCATGAACAGTGAGATCATGACCTGAGCCAAAGTCAGACATTCAACCGACTGAGCCACCCAGGTGTCCCTATATGTGCCAACTTTTAAAAATGTCTTTGAACATAACACAATCACTATAATTTCCTTTCCTTTCTTTCTTCCCTTTCTTCTATTTTCCTTTTTATCAGATATTTGGGATATTTAAAAATAAAGCAAAACAAAAATTTTCTTTCTCCTGTCTGTTTTCTTCTCTTGTCACTCTCTTTTCTCTCCACCATCCTGCCTTGTGTTCAATAGACCACTAATTTCCTTTTGTGGTTTGTTTGCCAACAATAACATCTTTCTGAATTATCCATATTAATTAAAAGTGAATGTCAGTGTTAAAACAGACCCCTGGCTTCACATTTTGATGAAGAATTATTATACTCAGAACACAGTGGGCCTAGCACGAGGTCATACTCTAATGAATGCCCAAGATAGGTTGATTATTGAGTGAAAGACAAAATGACAAAACAAGCTAGTTGGGGTTGCCAGTCCATACTTGGCTGCCTCTTGTGTTTCCCTGATTACCAGAGCCAGAATTAGCTATGAGTGGGAGACCGTGCTTTCTTTTTCCAGTTCCCACTCCATGTTGACTCACATGGACATTTCAAAAGAATCCCCAAGTCCAAAATAATTTGTAATGAATACAAACACCTCATTTATAATTTTGGCCTTTTATTACAGTCTATAAAAAAATGTTATATTTGATGGCTAAATAATGCGTATGGGAACCAATATCTAAATTTAAGTTTTTGACTTACTTCCAGAAGTCAATTCTTGGTCAAGATCTTGAAAGTTTATCTCCTTGGTAGTTATTTCTTCACGTGATCCTTTGACAAAACCTATTCATACCATGATACAGAATCAACAGGGGCTACATTTACCTTGTTTTTTTTTTTTTTCCCTCTTATCTCAGAAAATCTCTTATGCTCATTCAGAATTTATCAGTGTCCCTTTAATTATTTTGGGTATTATTCTATTGAATTACCTGAAAGAATTGATGAAAGCCAACTAATTCTAGTTAGGACCTCAGAGTTGAATTTAGCCAAACCCATTTGGGCCATCAGTTTTAAGGGCAGTATAGGCTTTCATAGTAATAACTGACCTGTCTCCTTTCACTAGGTCAAGAAATACTCTTGTCATTTCTTATCAACAAAGAAGAACTTTTTTTTTAGGTTAAAAAAATTTTTTTTTAATGTTTTTATTATTTATTTATTTGGAGAGACAGAGGGAGAGCTAATGAACAGAAGAGGGGCAGAGAGAAAGAGAGGGAGTGAGAGAATCCCAAGCAGGCTCCATGCTGTCAGCACAGAGCCCAATGTGGGGCTCCAACCCATGAACTGCGAAATCATGACCTGGACCCAAATCAAGAGCCAGACGCTTAACTGATTGAGCCACGCAGCACCCCAAAGAAGAATTTTTGGTTGCTCTTTAACAAAATGGGAAATTCTGTTGGTCATTTTCCTATGTTGAACATCTAAATACCCATCTAATGATAGGTCCCAGAGAAATCTAGGACTGGAAGAAAGCCCTCAGGTCTTATGATCCATTTCATGATAGTCCTTTATGTCCGTCCATGTTAAAGAATCTAAGGCCAGCTCCTTACCATATTAAGTGGCATTTTCTCTACAAGAGTTGATAGTGTTAAGTTCCTCTCTTGGAAGCAGAAAACATTCCTCTCCTCTCTGAAAGCACTTGGAATGCTATAGTGCAAAATGTAGGTTTGATGTTCTTTGCATATGGAGGGAATATTACTAACCTGCCATTAATAGAGCATATCTTTCAAATGAAAATTTCTTCCAAATCCAAAATCATGGGGGGAAAAATAGAAGGAGAAACTGTCGCAGATAAAAGGGGACTTGAGAGCCTTATCAGCCAAGGGCAATCTATGGACTTGGTTTAGATCCTGATTTGAGCAAAACATTTGTAAAACAGATACTTTAGAGGTAGCTGAAAAATTTGACCATGGACTGGATTCCAGAGGATATTAAGAAATGATTGCTAGTTTCATTAGATATGTTCATTGTATTGGGTTATGTTAAAAAAAATTCTTTTCTGTTAGAGATGCAAACTGGAGTATTTATAGTTGAAAATGATAATATATTTGGGATTTGCTTTAAAATATTCCAGAAAAATAAGGTGAAATAAGATTGGATAAATGCTCAGTATTGAAATCGTATACATGACTTTCATTAGATTACTTGTATTAATTTTGTGTATCTTTGAAAGTTTCCAAAAATACAAAGTTTTTAAAAATTTTTCTATTGTTATTATTCTAGAAGCAGAGAAGAAATATTATCCAGTGTAGGTCTTGCCTGTACTATTTTTAATAATGATAAAATAATTCAATAATTAATCACTAAATTAAATACAATGGCTGGTTATTTTTATTTTTTAGGACTGTTAAAATATAGTAATATTTTAGGTGCTTCACACATATCTCATATAATTAATAATTGTGGAGTAGGTTATATTATTCTCCTTTTGCAGTTGAGGAAACTGAGGTTCAAAGAGGTTAAGTAACTAGTGCAAGGTTAATAGAACCAGCTAGTGATGGAGGCTGAGGTTTGGACACAGATCTAATTCCAAAGCTCGTGTTCTTTGCACTACTGTTCTACCACTCATTCTGTTTATAGTTTGGGGTCTTGCTGACTAGAGGCATCCAAGTCAACTGGCTAATTAAGAGTGATTTTCTTAAAACATAAGCCAGTATGTCATGTCACTGTGCCGCAAACCTCCCAAAGACTTCCCATCTGACATGGAGTAAAACCCAAAATGTTTATAGGATCCAAAGTACCTTTCATGGTTGTCTCCCTCCTTGCCACCCATTCCACCTCATCTCTTTCAACTCTCTTTGCTAACTCTGCTGCAGCCATGCTGGGATCTTCGGTGCTTTCCCCTAAATGTACGGAGCATCCTGCTTAGTTAGACCCTTCACTTTGTGTTCCCTCTGTCTGAAATGCTCTTTCCCCACATCTGACATGATTCACTTTTTACTCCCTCCCCTCATATCCTTCAGACTTTCCTCAAATGTCTTCTTATCAGAGAGCACTTCCCTGACCATCTAACTAGATGGGCACCCCCACTGAAGTTTCCTCTTTTCTCCTATCCTTCTTTTCCTTCATAGTGCTTATCACTTCCTGACGTCATGTACTTGTTTGTCTGTTTCCCCTCAGTAGAATGTAAACTCAGTGAGGAAAGGGATTTTGTCTATTCACTACTATATCTCTAGCATCTAGAACAGTGCCTGACACATAGTAGTTGCTCAGTAATATTTGTGCTGAATCAGTAAATGACTCTCTTCCTCATCAGCCCAGTGATCTGAATCACCTGGTCACATACATCATGCCCAGGCTGGGCAACCTATGGGACTGAAATGGAATCGCTGACAAAACCAGCACACTGTCTGATATCCTATGTTATAATGTGGACATTGTAGAAAGGTTAGCATTGCAGATCCAGCATTTCCTAGCTACCCAACTATGAACAAATTTCTTAACTCTTTTTAGTCTTAGTTTCCTTATCTGTAAAATGCAATAATAATTATTAGACAATCACAGGATTATTAGATACTTATGTAGAATACTGAACAATCTGTCCAGTTTAAATCTTTTTATGGTAAGTCAGAAGTTCCTCCTTAAGTTCCCAAAACTTTCTTTGCTTTCATAATTCCAGACATCTGATCAGGCAGCCAAGAGCTCTGAAAGGCCTTTGGCTGGAAACTGAGGATTTATTAAAGCCAATGTGCTCTCCCTCTTGTTTGAACATGTAGATGACATAGAATAACCCCTCCGATTTATTGAATTAGCTTTTCCAGTGTTGTTTATGCTGCCACATGATCACTTCTCAATTTGACAAAAATTACTTTATAATAGGGATTAGATGGTACAGAAATGACAGTGGTCTCTGCTAGATCTATCACATTCTTTTTTTTTTTTTAACCAAAAATCTCCAGGATGCCAACTTTGCACAAAGACTTATTGTTGTAATAATTTTACAGGACTTAATAAATTAGCCATTGTTATGAGATAACCTCAAAACATTAAGAGATCCTGGCTGGTAAAAAAAAAAATTAATGGAGCAAAAGTATGGACACATTAGTAAAAAAAAAAATTTAATACCAAGTAGTATTTTTTTAAAGTTCGAGTGGAAAGTGGTATAACCACAGGAATGTACATTAACAAAAGCAATACACTAATTAAATAACACACAAATGTTATATTGTCTGGGCATTAATGCTTGAAGGTCATGTCTTAGTTTATAATAGTGAAGGGAATTTATGAAGGGAGGATTATTTGACAGGAATCTTTCTGTCCTACAAGTTATGTGTAGGTTAAGATAATCAACAATTCTTTTTTTTTTCCCCATATGAGTAGAACTACAAAGAAGAGAACTGTCTGCATTTATACATTCTTGCTTATTATATGATGATATTTAGCTCACAGGATCTTGGGAAGAAAAAAGAAGAAGGAAGAAGAGAAGAGGAGAGGACTGTACTCATGGGACATTAGGCTGGGGGTTAGTGTTCTAGTTAGTTAGCTATAGTAAGGGACACTGAGACTTGGGCAGGTTGCTGGGGTTTAATACCTAACAGAGCAGGAAGCAAATGAGCACTGAGCCATGTGGCACTTTTTCCCTGCCATCTCTAAACAAACATAGCAATAGTCCAAAAGCACAAAGGTGGGTCTGGCACATGGAACTGGGTTTCCTGGTGACTTTATCTGTGTCTTGGCATTTGGTCTGTGTTTACAGTCTAAGCAACAGATATGAGGTTGCTTGACCTCAACAGATATGAGACACAAAGGAGAAAAGCACAAAATAGTGACCATAACATAAAGGTACTGTTTACTCTGAGCTTTTTGAAGGATACAGGAGGGATGGGGTAATCAGCTCTACTGCATCTGCTTTTGGTTCATCTGTGGCCCAGGCTTGCTCCCTTCAGCAGTCACAGCTACCCAGTGTTGCTCCATAATTACTGGAAGGCAGTGAGGCCTATGAAAAGCATGTGATGTAATCACACTTTCAGGGAAATCTGTTGGGGCTAGTGATAATAACTGGGTGCCAAGATCTCCTTGATATTGGGCATCAAGAAGGTGCTCAATAAATATTTGAAGTCACTTGACTCTGACACAGGCTTTAGTCATGGGCTCCATTCCTTTACCAATATAACCGAGGGTGTCACAGGTCTGTGTTGGAGAAACTAAGAGATATTCAAGGCTGGTTTTCTCATGTGTCCCTGTTCCATCTGAGGGTGGTAGTACAGACAGGTGGGAGTCATGGAAGAAAGGCCAAGAACACATTTCAAGACATAAGGCCATGTCCTGTCTCAGAGACCCAAATGACAGCATCAAGTGGCAGCTTTGAGTGTGACTCTGGTGTGTTCCTTTAGCTAGCTTCCCTACTGTGATATTTTAGGGCCTTATGCAAGTTAAATTCAAAAAGGTTGTTAGGAGAAGCTATGAGATAGGATCTATGTGAGCAGTAGGGATCCTCAGTGGACAAAATGCCAGGAACCACTCTTTGACAAAGGTAGTGCAGAGCCACTCTAAGAAGTGTAACTAACTCCTGAGGCAGCAAAGGACATCAGAGTTTATGAGAGCTTTGCCACGAGGGGGTTGCATGGCTGAAGGGAGCAGCATGGATCATCAGCCTTATACTCTGGTCCCTATTAGACAAGAGTAATTCAGTCTAGGTATCACAAACTCTGAAGTAATCAAATCATGAAATATTCTGAGAGCAGAGACCAGAGTTAAAGCTGCTTCTGAAGATGCCTAATGTAATGTGAGAACAAGTCAGCTTTGAGTGGCTCTGTCATCAGGTGGGCAGCATAGTTATTCTTTGCCTTATTTCCAGAGCAAAGACTGAAGAGACCACAAAAGGATTCTATGGCCAGCAGATGCAGCTAGATCCCAGGAGTGGTGCAATTGGAGAGAGTTCACGTGTCACTGCCAATTTCCCAGTGAGCACTATGGCCAGATGAAGTACTACTGAGGTCAGAGAAACAAATTTTTACTAAATGGTAGTGACTGAGAAGAGTTAGCAAATATCCAGTTCTGCCATATTTAGTCTTTCATTAACAGTGCAAATCAGGGTTAAAGCAAATATTTGTTTCTACCTAGTCTTTTGTGATTTGAACACTGATGTCATTGCTTCCTAGTTTCCAGTTTTATGATTTTCTCCATTCCCTGCTAGGACCAGTCAGCTAAAGAATATTTGGCTAGCAGACAACAGGAAAATACTATGCATAGCAATTGAAGAAATATGTGTTAGGGAAAAATACCATGGCCCTATAAAAATAACAGGGGAAATCCTGGCATTTAATCAATAATGACTTCTCATTTTAAACCATAACTCATTTCAAGTAATTCTTGTGTTCTAGAAACAACACCTGTTCATCTTGCTGTAGAAAGGCATGAGAACACGTAGCCCAGGCATGAGAACGTAGGAAAAATTTTCCAAGCCAAATCACTACGAAATACCAATGGTAATATTTCACTATGTGGGATATTTGTTGATATATTTGCCTTTTAGGCTTCTTAGAAAATGGTGCAGAATTGAGCCACAAAATGGTTGCTTTTCAGGATCATTGCTTGCCTACACCCTATTGCTACCTCACCCCCCTGCTAAGAGTCACTAGAGGCGCCAAATGGGAATTTAAGGAAGAAGAGCATTCGCACAAGGTAGATATCCCTCAGAGACCAAGCCTGAGATGAGGACTAGAGCCTATGCTAGCAAGCTGGAGGCTACCACCATGTTCTGAACTCCATGAACTAACTTTCAATGTGCTCTGGGAGAATGGACAGGAGTGGGCTGGGGGAAGGAAAGCAGCAGGGACTCGGGGAACAAGTCTGAATAGCAACACCCTGGAATTGTGAACAAGTCAGGCTGTGGTTTCATGCTGCCATATGAAGCCCATTGGTGAAGGAGTTTCCTGCGTGGACACAAAAGGAAAGGTGATACTTCTAAATGAGTGAGTGCTGAGATGGAAGGTGGAGGCAGAGGGTCAGGACCCAGATTTTGATTAGAAAGTTACCGTAAGTCAATTAAGGTCAGCCAGGCAAGGAGAAAGCAGACAAGAAGGATTTTAATAGCATCAAGCATCAGAAACTTGATCTAAGGGAATCTAAGTCTCTCTGAGAGGTGAGGGTCTGGGAAAGAGGTCTGAGTAACAGATCTAGGATAACTTGCTTCTTTGTCACCGGTCTCTTCTCTCTCAAATCCATCTTACGCTGCAGTTAGAACCGAAAGTTGGTATTTATCACTCCTCTGTTCCAAAAGCTTTGAATGACTCATGGTTGTTTAAAGAATCAAGTTCCAGCTCCCTAGGCAGGTGTTGAAGAACTTCAGCAGTCTGGCCTTAAACAACCTAATAATTAATCAGTCACCATCCTATTCCCACTGTTCCTGACAGAATGGTGTTTTTAAATTTTCCAAACATAATTTGCTTTTCTGCTGTTGAGAACACAGGATGGGACAGTAGGGTCTTACCCTCTCACCTGTCCCAGCGTCCTATTATGGAACACCTGTATTGCTGGGCCTTGTTGCCAGTTACCATAAACCTCTCTCTCTGTTCACATCGTATTTGATGTCTCAGCTACATCAGATGGTTTCTTTGAAACACTGTTCTCTCCTACCTCTCTTATTTTCTCTTAATTATTCTCCAACTGCACTTACTCCTCCTAAATCCTTGCTAGTTTTTCCTCTTCTAGCTGAGTGGTAAATGCTGAAGTACCTTGGGAATTTGTCTGAGCCTGGCTGTGTTAACTATATTCTTACCCTGGCTGATCTCATCTCTGGCAGACTAAATTATGGACCCCAATTTCATACTCTCCCTCCTGACGCCCCTGCCCCTGCCAATTCTTGCATCCAGGTTGTCATCACATACAGTCTTGGATGTGTAACTTGCTTTGGATAATGATATACTGGTGAAGGTCAAGGTGTATCATGTGTCCAGGACTTAAAAAAATATTGAGATGTAATTGACATGTAACATTGTGTTCTAGAGACAACACCTGACCCCACAGATAGAAGCAGAGATGGTTAAATTGAACCTCAGCCAATCTGCAGATGTGAGCAGAAATAAAGTATTGTTGCTTTATGCCACTGAGTGGTGGGAGTGGTGGCAGTAGAGACCATATAATCTATTTGTTGTATGACTTCCAAATATAAATATTTAGCTTCTCACCTCTCTTCTTCTGTACTCCAGACTTGTGTATCTGGCTGAATACTTGGCATCTCTACTTGATGTTTAATAGGAATGGGACTCTATATTCATCCCTAAATTTTCCTTTTCCTATATCAGTATATACCATCATCCTTCCAGTTGTTCAAGCCAAAAATTTGAGAGTCATTTTTAATTCTCCTTTTCTTCATTTTGACATTTAATCCTTTATCAATCTCTGCATAGTGTCCTACAGAGTTCTGAATATAAATATGTCCACTTTTCTCATCTTCATCAATATACTATCTTTTGTTTAGAAAAGTTCGGTAAACTTTTAGTTGTTTTTTCTGCCTTCACTTTTATCCTTTCTTCACCCATTTCTCACATAACATCCAGAGTGATCTTTTATTTAAAAAAAAAAATTTTTAACGTTTTATTTATTTTTGAGACAGGGAGAGACAGAGCATGAACGGAGGAGGGTCAGAGAGAGGGAGACACAGAATCTGAAACAGGTTCCAGGCTCTGGGCTGTCAGCACAGAGCCCGACGCGGGGCTCGAACTCACGGATCGCGAGATCACGACCTGAGCTGAAGTCGGCCGCTTAACCGACTGAGCCACCCAGGTGCCCCCAGAGTGATCTTTTAAAAGAGTAAATCAGATCCTTCCACTTTCCTCCAGTTGCTACTCATCATTACTTAGAATAAAATCCAAACTCCTGAAGGTTCTCATGTTTCTCATGTTCTGGCCCTTGCGTGCCTCTTCAGACTCACTTTATACCAGTCTCTGGCCTCACTGCTCTTCCTTTCTGTACTTGGAACACTCCCAACTTATTCTGACCGAGGGGATGTTATACTGGCTATTTCCTTTAGGAAGAATGCTTTCGCCCATCTATTTATTTGGCTGCTGCCTCCTCACTGTGTAGTTATATCAGCTTAAGTATTACCTCCTCAGAGAGGCCTTCCCTAACCACTTTGTTTTAGGTAGCAACTCACACTTACCTCATGTCTGCTAGGTGGAATGTGTATGGCGTTGTGCTGCCCTATCCTCCCTCATTGGAGGCTCTGCCGCCCCAGCTGCTGTGTGTGCTGTTGGCAGACAGTCTTCAGCTGTCAGCCCTTTTAGGGATTGCTTCAGCTGCAGAGCACAAGGCCATGCCCTTCCCAGGGTGGCCCACCCCCAGTAGGGTAGAGTGGTCAGGACAACTGTGAAGGGTCATTCGTCTTCAGCTTTCCCTGTGGGGTAGGCCGAGGCTGTGGTTGGGCCTGTTTTGCCACCACCTTCTCTCTCTGCCCACCTTCCAGTGTTTTCTCCTCTATCACTGATGCTGGTTTTTTGTTTTTGTTTTTTAACATTTATTCATTTTCAAGAGACAGAGTGAGAGCAGGGGAGGGGCAGAGAGAGAGGGAGACACAGAATCCAGAGCCGACTCCAGGCTCTGAGCGGTCAGTACAGAGCCTGATGCGAGGCTCAAACCCACTAACCGTGAGATTGTGACCTGAGCGAAAGTCTAATTAATGCTCAACCGCCCCACTGATGCTGGTTTAAAGGACCCTCCTTAGTAAACATTTTGAATGCTAACCTCCACCTGAGGGTCTGCTTCTTAGCACCAGGGAAGCATTATTTTCTTCATGGAGTCTAAAACTATTTGTAATTATTTTATCAAATCATCAGGAGGATGATCGTTTCTCTTACTAGAATGTGAGTTGCAAGCACTCAGAGACCTGCCTTCTTCACTATTATATCCCCAGTGTCCTGAAGCCTGGAACATTATCATCATCATAACATCAAACACCTAGTATTTACTATATGCCAGGAGCTGTTCCAAACACTTTACTTATGGAGCACCTGGGTGGTTCAGTCCTTTAAGTGTCTGACTGTTGATTTTGGCTCAGGTTGTGATTTCATGGTTCCAGAGATCAAGCCTCCCATTGGGCTTTGTGCTGACACCACTGAGCCTGTTTAGGACTCTCTCTTTCCCTCTCTCTCTGCCCCTCCCATCTCATTCCCTCTCTCTCTCAAAAATAAATAAATAAACTTTAAAAATAGTTTACTTATATTAATTTACTTCATGCTCACAACAACACTGTGAGTTAGTACTATTATTTCCCCCATTTTACCATTGGCTAGCTCAGAGTCACACAGCTGGTGACAGAACCAGTATTTGAATCCAGGCAATTAGAGTCTAGATTCTTTGTACTTAATCAATCCATTATGCTATTTTTTTGCAGCAGCTTTCAATAAATGTGAATGAGTAAATAAAGAAAAGGGAGTAGTTGGATATGCTTTTCTAATTTGGGGATATCACCTATTTATTCATTTGACAAATATTTCCTGAGCACCTACTATGTGCCAGGTATTATGGTATGCACAGGGGATACAATGTGAATGAAACAGATATGATCCCTGCTCTCAAAAATCTTGTACAATCTAACACAAGAGAATAGATTAACAAAATGTAAAAATGAGCAAATATATTACTTGCTGTCACTTTCCCTCCTTCTAAGGTGGTGGTCTAGAAGTATAACCAGTACCATTGCTACCCACGATGTCTGGTTTCCCTTTCAGATATATCCTTTCAGGCAATCAGAGTACCACCCATACCCGTTCTATAGGGTATACTATTCGGTAATGGAGCCTTGATGACATTTCCTACACAGCGACTTCTTAAAAAAGATTAGAAGGCAGTTATCATTTCTTAGTTGTAGTAGGGAGAAGAGAATGGAGATGCTGAAGCTCCTATTGCTGATGGAGCCTAGCTATAGGAAGAGTTACCAGGTCATTGCCTCAGGACTCAATCCCTGAGTCTTGTCAGCAGAGAACCAAAAGGAAGAGAGAGAGCCACGGAGAAGCAGGGCAGTTGGCCGTCCCTGCCGACTGAAAATGCACACGTGAGGAAGAAGTGCTGTAATATGGTGACTAGAAGCACGGAGTCCGGGGCTCAGACCTGGGCTTGTACTCTCACTCACTTACTGCTTGTAATACAATAGCCTAGTTGCCTACTTGAACTTCCTTTTCCTCATGAGTAAAATGAGTAATAACAGCACCTGCCTCAGAGGTTAGCATCAAGTTGTTGTGAAGATAATGCATCTAAAGCAGATCTCAGTGACAGCAGTATTTGGATTTCAGGAAAGTCTGGGCATCTGAGTCATCATAGTTGTTCTAAAATCACAATGCAGACTCTATCTCTGCCTGGTGAAATTCAAAAGCTCGGAGGTTGCTGATAGATCCAGTTAAAACCATCTTCTCTGTGGGGTTTTCTACAATCTCTTATTCAGGGCTTCCTCAGCACTGTTTATTTGTAGTTCATTAGTAGTATTTCTCCCGGGGTGACACACTATTGCTTGTCTGTGTCATTTCCCCAAAACAACCTCTATTTGCTTGTGTTTGAATTGTATTAATCTTCTTCCTCTTCCGCCCCTCAATTTTTGGAATGAGGGCATCTGCCTTCTATATTGAAGGAAATACATACTGAATCTGTGGCACAGTGAAGAAACGGTTTCTCTTGTGGAAAGAGAGAGCCGTGTTATCTCTGCCATATTATCAAGGTCAGTGCTTTTGACTCCTAGTAACAATAGCCAAATTTGTATCAGTTGAAGATCCTCAGGGCCACTTCTTAATGATGGGAGAATTTTTTTCCTTTGCCTTAAGAAAAATTGGAGCAACTTCTTTTGTTTTTCTGTTTATTTTTCTTCCTTGCTTTGTAGAGGAAGAAAAAAGCAAAGAAGAGTTAGGAGGTAAGCAAGAAGTAAGACATCTTCCTAAATAGAATCACAGATGAGAATGAAATTTTCAAGGGAGGTTCAATCAGGAGTGATTTGGGGGAAGCAGTTGGGCCTAGAAAAAAAACATTTGGCTTTCTGGACCTTGAAAACAGTGAAGACTTTTTCTATAACAGTCATAAGATGTCATGGATGTGGATTTCCAAAGCTTATGGAATGAAATATTTTGCAAAATTTCCAGGTCACAAACAATTGGCTCAGGGCTCTAGAATAGCAGTGCTTCATGTTGAGAATCTTCAAACTTCTGAAATCTGTCATTGCTTGAGGATTGTCAAAGTCTGAGGATAATTCACCAAATCACAGATTGACCTCCTATAGAATCAGCTTCTGGTTCATGATAAAAAAAGGCAGGGAATTGGGGCACATGGGTGGCTCATTTGGTTAAGCATCTGACTCTTGATCTCAGCTCAGATCTTGATTTCAGGGTGGTGAGTTTGAGCCCTGTGTTGGGCTCTGTGCTGGGCATGAAGCCTACTTTTAAAAAAAGGCAGGCAGAGAATTTGCAGTTAATTACTAGGCCTTGGTCTAGTAAATGTACAAAGCACACAATGATGGCACTGGAGTTTTGACATGAGTGGAGGGACTTGAATTCTTTCACAACTGGAATGTGCTGGAACTTCCCAACAGCTTGAAAGAATGCCTAGAATTTCTTTTTCTATTATGGTCACTGTTATTTCTCACAGAAGCAAGTGAATCTCCCCGAGCTGCCCTGGTTCCAGTAGATGAGCCCCTAGCAGCTGTGGGGGAGCAAAGCTGGCCAGTGCACCATGGCTTGGGCACTTGGGGATCCCTATGTTTCTCATGTATAGATGCCAGACAGAGCTGTTGTGAATCTTTAAAGCCAACAAGAAAATTAAGGAGCACAGCACAGAGCAGGACCTTGTTAGCTCCATAATGGGCAGCGGGCAGAAGAATTCTATTTTCCTCTAAACGCTCAGTATAACTCAGAAACAAACAACAACAACAACAAACAAACAAACAAACCTCCCCCCCCCCAAACCCCTCCTGCTTTGTGGTCATTATCCAATTACAACAGCTTTTCATTTGGATTTAGTCATTTATTGCTTTTAGTTCACCTGAGGGATAATGGTATTCAATACAATCAGGATAATGGGGTCTATGGCATTGAATTTTCCCTCAGTGATGGTAAAAGAATATTTCACTTAAATCATTCAGGGCAATAAATACCTGAGAGATAAGGCCTACATTGTGAATAGAGAGCAGGGATATTATAGCTATCTTCTGAAGTTCACCCCCCACTAGAATGCGAGCTCTAGGAGAGTAGGGATTTTGTTTTGTTCACTGCTATATGCCCAGGGCCCAGAATAGTGCACAGTGCATAGGAAGGTCATAAGATATCTCTGTGAAATTAATAAATAAAGGTCTGCAATCCAACAAATGATGTTGAAAAGTAAGCTTAGAACTTTCAAGCAGCAGTATGCAGTTGAAGGAGCATAGGATTTGGAATAAGACAGACACCTGTTTTGGATACTTGGTTCTGCTTGTTACTGGCAAAAGTAACCTGGGCAAGTTACTCTTCTTAACCTCATGTTCTTCATCTGTAAAATGAGATAATAACACCTACTTCAAAAGGCTGTTCTGAGGATTAACTGAGATGAAGACTGTGATGGTGTTGGGCACTCCGAAAATGCTGGTGCTACCCCTATCCTTCCATAAATCAAGTAAGATTTTTATATGATGAACTCCCTATGATGGGAGAATAACATAGGCAGGCATCTATTTATTACAATAAAAAGATTATAAAGAACTTTTCTTCATGTTGTATGGCATTTATTATTTTTTTTCACATGTGCTATTTGATTTTTCTGCTTAAAAAGGGAAAACACATTTCATAAATATATTGAATGGGAATCCTGAAAAGTCAACTATGGCTAATATGAAGCTTTACACATCACTTCTCAAATAGATTTTATCTAAGCCTAGTAGGATAACATTTGGGGAAAAGTGAAACCTTGGAGCAGTCTTTTCCTTTCCTTTCCTTTCCTTTCCTTTTCTTTATTCTTATTTTTTTTTAACTTTTATCTTAGAGAGAGTGAGTTGGAGAGAGGGGCAAAGGAGAGAGAGAGAATCTCAAGCAGGCTCCACTCTCAGCATGGAGCCTGTTGTGGGCTCAATCCCACAACCCTGGGATCATGACCTGGCATCCCCAAATCAAGAATCAGACACTCAACCAACTGAGCCACCAAGGCACCCCAAGAGTGGTCTTTTCTAAACTTGGTCTTCTTTCCTGAGACATTTGGTGAAACCTGTAAAATTCTGGAGGATGCTAATTAAGAGTTCTTTTAGATACCTTATTAAAAAAAAATGTATTCATTGTGTTTTTCTTCAAACTGCTTAGTATAACATTTATCAAAGGCAGAGCACGTGCTGATAAAAATATCCAGTTGTGCATTCTCAAATGTTATAAAAAGCTCTCTAGGTTGTTGAAGGTCACTGCTGGGCAAGTCTCCATGAGTAAGAGGTTGGAGTGCATGTGTGTATGCAACATGAGTATTTCTGAGGTTAAGGAATTCTATTTGCTGTGATGCAAGTTGTGTGCATTTTCTTGAGTTTTTTCTTCATACCTATCAAGGAAAATGAATCCTGACTTTTATTTCTTATTTACAGGAATGGGAAAGAAACATGTGAAGTCTGTGTGGATTATTATTTTTTTTGTGGCTTGAGTCCTCAGTTTTGAGAGAGATTAAGTTAGGCGGTCCCCCATGTTTTCCTTTCCCAATGTCGCTGGTATTTCATCTTTCTCTTTACTTCATAAGCCTCTGACTGTGGTACAGTTGAGTGTGTCAGCAAGACAGGCACTGCCTAAACAGATATTAGGAAGCTGCCTAAGCAGCCTGATTTATGAGGCATTGAAAGGCACATGTGACCAAAAATATCTCCTCCACCCGCCTGCCATCAGTGCTTGAAATTCCCATGATAAGAATCACCCATTAAAAATTTTCTGCAGTCATGCATGGTTTATTTGGGTCAATAAAGCATTGTGTTAGGGAGAAAGAGGGAGGTGGGAAAATAGGAAAGTATCTCATTAGAATGATTTTATCTTCTGAATCTCTCAATCTTTTGGTCAAAGGTAGCATCTTGACAAATCAATATTCTATTTAAAGATGTGGGGGAAATTGGGAATTGGAGTCTTATGTAGTATCTTCTTGTACACTCTGAGCAGTATGAAGCCAATGAGCCCTGGGGAGGAGATTGCCCAAAGTAGATTGAGGAGCAAAGATATCAAAGACACATTTACATATTTCACAATTCTATTTAAGGCCAGATGAGGAAGTAGGGTACATAATAACTGAAGGGATCTCCTTTTAATTCCCTTTTCTACCACCTTAGTTCTTGGGTAACCATAACAAGACTAATGATTCTCTTATTCATAAAATAACATTTTGATGAAGGCCAAGTAGATTTATGACCAGAGGGCAATACATTTGTAGAAACAGAACAAATGATTAATTCTATGACTTTGTTCAGACTACTCTATAAAAGTGCCTAGAGCAGTGTTTCTGGTACTTATTAAATTGTCTCTCCCTGGTCCCCACCAGACCTTCTGAAACAGATGTTCAGAGGTAGGAGTCTGGACTCTACAGTCTAACAAACATGTCTGGTGATTTTAATGAACATTATTTGAGAGTTATTAGTTGAGAGCATTACTAGATTATAGAGGTTAAAAGTATGAGTCCTAAAGGATAATTAAGGTTCAAGTCCTTGCTCCACTACATACTTGTTTGGTGACCTTGGACAAATTATTTAACCCTCTGGTTCTCAGTTTCCTCATAATAATAGTAGCAACTTTGCAAGGTTATTAAGTGAGGTCTGAGGACATAAGTCATGTGAAGTTTAGCACAGCACCTGGCACCTAATAAGAGCAAAAATGATAATCATTATAATGATGAGTATGTATATTGAAAAAGACTCTAAGGCAATGCTTACTGATGTTAAATATTTTGTGGAATATTTACTTTATAAAAGATAAATTTAAAATTCTGTTTCTTTTTTTTTCTTTTTTTTTTTTAATTTTTTTTTCAACGTTTATTTATTTTTGGGACAGAGAGAGACAGAGCATGAACAGGGAAGGGGCAGAGAGAGAGGGAGACACAGAATCGGAAACAGGCTCCGGGCTCTGAGCCATCAGCCCAGAGCCCGACGCGGGGCTCGAACTCACGGACCGCGAGATCGTGACCTGGCTGAAGTCAGACACTTAACCGACTGCGCCACCCAGGCGCCCCTTAAAATTCTGTTTCAAGGGATGCCTGGGTTGCTCAGTTGGTTGAGCATCCGGCTTCGGCTCAGGTCATGATCTCGCAGTTTGTGGGTTCGAGCACTGTGTTGGACTATGTGCTCACAGCTCGGAGTCTGGAGCCTGCTTCGGATTCTGTGTCTCCTTTTCTCTCTGCCTCTCCCCCACTTGTGTTCTGTCTCTCTCTGTTTATCAAAAATAAATAAAATATAAAAAAATTAAAACTTTTTTTAATGTTTATTTACTTTTGAGGGAGAGAAAGAGAGAGAGAGAGAGAGAGAGAGAGAGAGAGAGAGAGAGAGAGAGAGAGCGCATGCGTGCACGAGTGGGGGAGAGGTGGAGAGAGAGGGAGACACAAAATCTGAAGCAGGCTCCAGACTGTGAACTGTCAGCACAGAACCCAACGTGAGGCTTTAACTCGTGAACTACAAGATCATGACCTGAGCTGAAGTCTGACACTTAACCAACTGAGCCACCCAGGTGCCCCACATCTGATATCAGCTCAGGTCATGATCTCACAGTTCGTGAATTCAAGCCTTGCTTGGGCTCTGCACTGACAGCGTGGAGCCTGCTTAGGATTCTCTCTCTTCCTCTCTCTCTGCTTCTCCTTCTCTCTCTCTCTCTCTCTCTCTCTCTCTCTCTCTCTCTCTCTCTCTC
>NW_024412413.1:25261562-25315355 GCF_014898765.1 Herpailurus yagouaroundi | reverse complement strand
CTCTCTCTCTCTCTCTCTCTCTCTCTCTCTCTCTCTCTCTCTCTCTCAATATGAATAAATAAACACTAAAAAAATAAAATTGTCTTTCAAAATATGATAAAATCAATTGATTTCCTAATTTCCCAATTATAATTACCTAAAGTTTCTCTGTTGCTTTATCATCCTTAGCTTTTCTGTCTCCTCAAACATAACTAATGGCAACAGACTTGGATGGAAAAATTCTGTAATAAATATTCAGAACTATCTCACATAAATCATGGTTATCTAGCAATGGAAGAATTGGTTAACTGAGTATGTTCTACTTTGAAATATTTCACATATTGTTACTAGAACAGAATACCTGGTTCCTTTCCCAGCTGTTGCTTTCCTTTTTTCATATATATATATATATATATATATATATATATATGTTTAATACTCTTTAAAAAACCTTTTATTTTTAAGTAATCTCTCCGCCCAGAGTGGGACTCAAACCCACAACCCCAAGATCAAGAGTTGTATGTTCTTCCCACTGAACCATCTAGGCACCCCTATTCTTTTATATCTTTATGCCTTGTTTCCTGCCTCTTGCTCTCTCTCCTTGGTTGACAAAGTGCCTACATTCTTTTTTTTTCCTGTTTCCTTGTCCCTCTCTCTGGTGTAATTTCTTCTCATTCATCTTGCAAGCAGAATTACTCTACACAGCACAAGTCAGAGCTGAGAGAATTGATTTGAAATGCTACTGAATTTCATAGCAGCTTATTCAGAGTTGGTACTGATAAATGCAAGAGAAGATCTTATGCCTAAATAGATCTCAGAAAGCCAGACCAAGAGGAAAATAGCAAAGATAAAAAACAGACATGTACTATTTTATCTTGGTATCAATTATGATAAACAGTATTATCCTAATGGCAATGTAAAAATGAGAAAGTTAGTAGAAAATTATGTAATTGCAGGGTGGAATAATGGGATACACTATAATTTGGAGTATGGAGAAGGAAAACTGGGAGAAATGCTGACTTTCAGGTGTTGTCCCCACATCTACGATCTAAAAGAAATAGCCAATGAGGAAAATGGTGCAGTTGGCATCACCTCACATGAATTCCTTTCTAAATGCCAGAATCCCTTTTCAGTGGTTAAAATATGAACTCTGGGAAGTATAATTCATGGATTCAAATCCAGGCTCCGCAATTATAAGCTGAGTGTTCAATTTAGCCAGTCTCCTTGTGCCTCAGTTTCCTTATTTGGGATATAGAGATAATAATAACACACACTTTAGGTGTGCTTAGGAAGATCAACTGGGAATAACACATGTAAAGCACTTAGAAAAGTACCTACCTTGAAGTAAACTCTCAATTATCAATTGTTATCTTTCGTATTTTTTTACTTGCTGAGCTTGAAACCCTTGCTGGTATCCTGACTGAGAAGAGGGTGTCCAGGGAGTTTCTGGGCAGACCAATTTGCTCATACCGTGAGAATTTGCAGACAGTAGTTATTTTTCTTTCTGTGAAGCAAGGTTCTCTGCCTGGCTGATGTCCACCCCTTTATTTAGATAAGTATACTATGATTTGATCATTTCTAGTAAATCTCGGATATTTCTGGTTTTATAAATTAATTCATTGCTAGTGATCACACTTTGGAACATGGTATCCACCTGTGACTACAAATTAAGAAACTAGACATGTATTCACTGTGTACTAAAACCATCCCTTAATGGAACATGCATCTCAATTCTGGAAATATCTATTTGGCCTATGGCATATTTTTTTCTCATGAATAACATTCTGCTATTTTTGTTATTCAGCATATGTAAACTAATAGTAAATCTGGGAATTTGTCATTTAAAATATTGCAGGTCTCAAAACACAGTCAATAATGCTCAAAAAGGTAGAGAAATGTTTGCATCCTTTTGGTGAAAGTGTAGGAAAATAAGGAAAAGGGCATCGTTTTTCAGAAAGTATTCTCAGACAAATCATTCTCTGAGAGACTTAAAAATAATATCAGTCATACAAGGCACACCCCTTTACTTCTATTCCATTTTTATCATATCAATCTCCCATGCAAAATTGAAGTTGTTCATAAATATTTTCCTTCCAAACTGTGGGAAATAAGTCATGAGTAACTTTGGCTCTTTGATAAAGTTAGGTTAGGGGACTGCTTATCATTGAAACAATGAACACAAAAGCAATTCAGTCCTGGGGCCTCTGACAAAACTCCTCAATACCAAGGCAGTGCTCACACTCCTTGTTCTCAGACATTCCAGGGGAGTGGCTAAAAGGACAGCCAGCACAAGGAATTCTCAAGGTTCTTTTTCCCACCCTTCAGAGTTGTTAAGTCTTGATCTAAATGATCAGTTTAGAAAAGGATTTGTTCCGCAAGAACCCAAAGTATCCCAAAGAACTATGTTTACCCTAACCCTAACAAGCCTTGGTCTCTGTTTAATATAGCCAGATGGATGCTGCTTTTTGGACTCGTGGTCACATCCCCACAGATTTGACCTCACTTGGTGGACACTATTAAAAGATTATCCTATTATTGAGAATTTCCATTGCATCAAATACTAAATATTAGCAACATTCCTCTACGGAGAAAGTGATGTAATAAGAGGGCATGGTCTGAGTTGACCTCAGGCAAATTATACAGATAGGTATGTGGAGATTATGTAACGAATCTGTTGACTAATAACACCCAGTGGAACAGGGTAAAGCTCTGGGGGCAGAGACTTTCCCAGTAGCTCTTGAAGGAAGTATTCACATTCATATAAAGCCATAGATGGAAGTTTTGTTTGACTTGGTGCTGTGATGGTTATTTTGAAAGACGCCAAGGAAGAGAAAGTGTATATAGGAAGTGTGGCAGAATGATGGAATAATGGAAAGGGAGTGGGGTCCTGAGGCAGCTTGCTCACACTTTTAAGGATGGGGGACATAGGGTTTCTTTTTTTTCCACTTTGGAAGCCAAATGATGCTCATAAGGAATGAAAACTTCAGTGGAAGGGCTGCAAGTGACCTAAGAATGAGGATATTAAGAAACGATTATAACAATGATCTATTTTTTTTAATGTTGCCAGAAAAGGCATTGAAAGAGCACGTAAGGAAGAAGATTCTAGTCAAAAAGGAATAGGAAGACATTAAGGACCCAATAATTTGGCGAACTACTTAAAACTGAACTTTTAGTTATAACTTTGCTTGAACATACTTTATAAGCAATGGATTAAATTTTAACTGTCAAATAAATTACAAAAGTGGTACATGATCAATGAAAGAATATAAAGCAATACAGATGTATACAAAATAAAAAGTGAAAATCTCCCTCCTTTCTGTTACAGGGGTAAATACTGCTATAATCTATCTTTCAGGCCTTTTAAAACACTGTACATAATATAAATGTGTTTTGGGGGTGGGCTCTGTTACTATAAGTATTGTTATGCAGTTTTTTTAAGCTTAATAATATACTATGGACATTTTTCTACTCTTAAAAAATAGACATTATTTGTAGTCTCTTTTATAGGTAATACTTATTTAAAAAATTTTTTTTAATGTTTATTTATTTTTGAGACAGAGAGAGACAGAGCATGAGCAGGGAAGGGGCAGAGAGAGAGGGAGACACAGAATCCGAAGGAGGCTCCAGGCTCTGAGCTGTCAGCACAGAGCCCCATGTGGGGCTCGAACTCACAGACTGTGAGATCATGACCTGAGAGCCGAAGTCAGACGCCCAACCCACTGAGCCACCCAGGCACCCCAGGTAATACTTATTTTAAATAAAGTGATATGGAAAACAAGGCTACTTGGCAATTCTGAAACTTAGGAAAATCCTATATTTGATGTACTTAAGATATTTTTCTTTTTTTCTTAATTAAAAATATTTATTTTTAACAGTTACTTTATTTTGAGAGAGAAAGAGAGAGAGAGAGAGAGAGAGCATGCGCATGATCAGGAAGGGGGCAGAGAAGGAGGGAGAGACAGAGAATCTCAAGCAGGCTTTGCATTGTCAGCACAGAGCTCGATGGGGAGCTCCAACCCAGGAACTGTGAGATCATGACCTGAGCTGAAACCAAGAGCCGGATGCTTAACTGACTGAGCCACCTAGGCGCCCCTGTTTGTTTGTTTGGTTTGGTTGTTTATTTATTTATTTTTAATTTTTTTGGTAATGTTTTTATTTATTTTTGGGAGACAAAGACAGAAAGCTCACATGAGCAGGGAGGGGCAGAGAGAGAGGGAGACACAGAATCTGAAGCAAGCCACAGGCTCTGAGCTGTCAGCACAGAGCCCGATGTGGGGCTTGAATTCACAAACTGTGAAGATCATGACCTGAGCTGAAGTCAGATGCTTAATCGACTGAGCCACCCAGGTGCCCCTGTTTATTTATTTTTGAGAGAGAGAGAGAGACAGAAAGCTCACGAGTGACCAGGGAAGGGGCAGAGAGATGAGGGAGACAGAGAATCCCAAGCAAGCTCCACATTACTAGCTAGGAGCTTAACTCAGGGGCTTGAACCACAAACTGTGAGATCATGACCTGAACCAAAATCAAGAATCGGTTGCCCAACTGACTGAGCCATGTAGGTGACCCTAAAATATTTTTCTTGATGTGATATACTTACCCACATTTTTGATAAGTTGTTTGTAAATGATACCCTACTATATAGCATTCCACCTACCAGGATAAAATAGGAAAAGATAAGAAGCTGAGAGACATGTTACAGGTTATAAAAGCAGATTTCATGAGAGTATGTATAACATAATTCCAATTCTCTAAAAGGTATGTACCTGCATAGAAAACAGTCTAGCAGAATAGGCACTCAAATGCTAATGCTGTCATCACAGGATGGTTTAAACATAGGATTTTTTTCCTGATACAATTTTCTGTATTTTCAACAATGAACTTCCATTGCTTTTTAAAAAGGTAAATATAGTATAAAAATGCATTGCATCTGATAAAAAAAAAATTTCATGTGACAGAAACTAAACCTGTAGCTTCTACTCTATCTCCATGCACCAGAGTAAAAGAGTCAAAATACTGGGCACTTGTTTGATTTTTTTTTAAGTTTATTTATTTATTTTGAGAGAGAGAGTGCAAGTGGGGAAGGAACAGAGAGAGAGGAGAGAGAATCCTAAATAGGCTCCACTGTGCTGTCAGCATAGAGCCCAACATGGGGCTTGATCTCACAAACCGTGAAGTCATGGCCTGAGCTGAAATCAAGAGTCAAGACACTTCACTGACTGAGCCACCCATGTGCCCTGATTTTCTTAATTTAAGGAATTAGGTTTGTGTTCCCTCATTAAGAAAAGATAATCTTTAGCATCATTGAAAGAATTGATCAGGAAATGAGACAAAAATCAAGAGATCATATTCCTTTATTACATATATGAAATATAAAAAAATTAACAGAGCAATATATATATATATATATATTTTTTTTTTTTTGCAAGTCCACAGGACCTCAGGAAAAAAGTATGTTCTGTATGTGAAGTTAATCTTATGGCACTGTGGTTCATGTTTTGTATATTCAAGTACAGAAGAAACTGTATGTATTGTGGTTATGCATGGATACAGATGAATAATAATGAAGACTGTAGTTTGGTGAACTATCACATACATTGTGTCAAAAAAGTGAGCAAATATAATGACCATATATTGTTAATAAAGATAAGGAGAAAACTGTCTCAACATTCAGGTTTAAATACTAAACACAAAAATAAAACAAATTCTGTGTCTATAATAATTTTTGCAGTGTTTACAAGTGCATTGCAAATAAATGATCTTTTAAAAATTTAAAGTCAATTTCCTCTTTATCCAAGCATATTTCTACACTTATGATTTCTTCTTCCTCTAGTTTTAAAGTCTCATCTTGTTTAGTTTTTAAAAAAATTTTCATCATGGTTGGTATCTGTGGAATCTAACCTCTAGCCTGAAGCTGAGATTTGATATGCAAACATGTTCTTTTAGGTTGTATCTTCACATATTTTTTTCCCAAGTGTTCAGAGTTAAAACGTACAACTTCCTTTTGTCCACATGTAGTGGCAGTGCTTCTGTTTCAGTAGGTTTTCTTACACGCCCTTTATTTTTCTTTCTGTCAACAACGGTTTCCAAACTTTCACAACACAAGTGGTAGGTAGTAAAGTGCTTTATACAAGGAAATACTATATACATGTGGAGAGGTTCCATTTAACACCCCACAGACCAAAGTTCACACACATCACGCAAAGGAAGGCTCTTTTTTAAGAAAAACCTTTTTTGATACTAGGGTTGGGGAGTCCTTAAAATCTCCTTAATTGCTTTAAGTAGCACAAATATAAGTAACATATCTGAAGCTGGAAGGAGTCCTTGTTAGATGTACTGCCCTTAATGGATTACTGCTAAATATCACACTGCTGTTAAAAACTCTTAATAGTTATGAATTTCAGAATCAGTCCCACAGAAACCAGGTATCAGCATAGGAGTTTCCATTTGTCTTTATGAAACAAACTGTATTTAAACATGGCCTCCCAAAGAGTCAGGTTAGACAAGGCCTATGCATTGGAACATTTCTATATGTTTTGGCACTTAAAAAATTCCAGTTTCATTTTTGAGGTCTCCATTCCATGAAGTTTGTGTTTCATACATAGAGAAGTGCCATTATGTGCTATATACCTTTATTGCTACTTGCACTCTCTTTTTAAAATATCCATCACTTTTCTTCCAAGGGATGGCTTCCAGTGCTGGACAAAACTTTTCATATTCACGACTAATTTGCCTGTTCTTACATCTTCATGTCCTGCCACAAGGTACTCCAAACCTAAAAGAGAACAAAGTTAGGGGCTATAGAGTATCATAATTTATTGAAGGAGAGAGATGTGACTTCAGTAATTTTATATGCACGGTTCGTGCTTTTATATATTCATAGTCGAAATAGGGAGTCACAGGTAGTAAGAGCTAACACTTAATAAGCATTTACTATGTGCTAAATGGTTTACATGTATTATTTATTTAATCTTGAAAATAACCCTATGAACTAGGTCTTGTTTTTCTTCTTGTTTCACAAATAAGGGGACTGAGGCTCAGCAAGATTGCACAAGTTGTTCAGTGTCTCCCAGTAAATAGTTAACACTCTGACTTAAGCTCAAGTCCGTCTGTAGAACTTTTACTTTATACTGTACCACCCTTCATGGTAAAGAAGTGAGGATTCTGTGCGTGCTTAGCACACTGCCACAAATTACTATTTCTTGGAGACTCACTATGTATGGTAGTGTATATTGAGGATTTTATAAAAGTGAAAAACCATTTGGGAAAACATATTGGAAGAGAGTTATAAATTATACAAAGTAACACATATTTCCTATAGAAAGTCAGTGTTGGGGTGCCTGGGTGGCTCAGTCGGTTAAGCGTCTGATTTCGGCTCAAGTCATGATCTCATGGTTCGTGGGTTCAAGCCCCGCGTCGGGCTCTGTGCTGGCAGCTCAGAGCCTGGAGCCTGCTTCCGATTCTGTGTCTCCCTCTCTCTCTGCTCCTCCCCTGCTCACACGCTGTCTCTCTCTCAAAAATAAATGAAGATTAAAAAAAATAATAATAAAAAAAAAGTCAGTGTGTTTTTGGGATATAGGATGTTTGTCATATATTAAAAAAAAACTTGAGACTTAACTGGACCTAGTGTTGACTTTGTAATTAAAAATTCTTTTCAGACTTCAAATAAAAAATTTTGGGTAACACAGAAAAATTAAAGGATGGTCTCATTACCTATACACTATAAAAAGGAAATATGTTAATCTCCTTTAGGAGATGTTTGTAATAATATCAATATTGGTATTTTGAAATAATTTTCTTTAATATTATAGGGTAGAGAAATAAGTAGTTATGTTTATAAGACAGCTTTCCAAGATAAAGAGACATATACTTTAAAACTTAAGGGAAAATAGTAGATGCTAAAATTAAGCTGAAAATATCAATTTAAACTCATGGCTTTATATGTACATATAAAAATTAATATATATTAATAAAATAATAAAAGTAAAACATATGAATATGATATATATATATAACACTTGTCCACTGAAATGACCTAAAAAAAGGCATTCAAGTAGCAGTGAACACCTATAATAGATATACTGTAGTCTCTAATTAAACAGATCTCACCAAAACAAAACAAAACAAGGCTTCTT
Source organism: Herpailurus yagouaroundi (assembly GCF_014898765.1). NCBI lineage: Eukaryota > Metazoa > Chordata > Mammalia > Carnivora > Felidae > Herpailurus > Herpailurus yagouaroundi. The sequence goes on along the minus strand of NW_024412413.1, from coordinate 25,307,244 downwards.
GGACAAATGCTATTGCAGGTCCAGGGCGGGAAGATACAAGCTAGCATGGGACATCCTATTGTGCTAAAAGGCACAGAAGCTTTCAAAGATTAACTGGGATCAATTCAGAAGGACATGGGAGTTATCAAGAAAGGGTTACAACTTTTTAAAGTTGTGATAATCTGAGCACCAAGGAATATAATAATTTGTACCTATTGGTATCTATCTATTTGAATCAACCAATATCCATAATTCCAAAATGATACTCAAAAAAGAGAAATCTAGAAAAAACTAAATTGTCATCCTTTTTTTTTTTTAATGTTTATTTATTTTTGAGAGAGAGAGTGAGCAGGGGAGGGGCAGAGAGAGAGGGAGACAGCTCTGTTCTGACAGCAGAGAGCCCCGTGCAGGGCTCAAACTCATAGAACCCTGTGATCATGACCTGAGCTGAAGTTGGTTACTTAACCCACCGAGTGACCCAGGCACCCCTAATTTGTAATCTTTTGAGGAAGCTATTAAAACCATTACTTACTTTGAAAATTGGAAATTATGGGGAAAGAATTTAGCATTTATTCTGCCTTTTACAATAGGAACTATATTGAATGGTAAGCTAATAGTTACCCATAGTTGCCCAACTACCCTAATAGTTGCCCAGTTTCAAAGAGACAGTCCCCTTACAGAAGCATCAACTAATAAATGAGGGAAGTTAGAAAAACGTCATTTCTCAAACTCTAATGAAATTGTTGATTCAGGAAGATTACCAATCAATGATAATGTCATTAAATCAATAGTTACTGGGAAACTGGATGTTTGTATCATGACTAAGTAATACCACACTCATTATTTTCTAGTCTCAAAAGGGAAAACAAAACTGCCCAATGGAGAGACCAGACTGTCATCACTCTAACCCAAGGATCAAGTTGAGCAACCCTGATGGTGAGTTATCCGGTTACTATATGTCTTCTGATATGATTTAACATGAAGTACACACACAGCAATATCTCTAATGGATTCTAGTCCAAATATTTATCTTGAATCTATCAAGCTTTTCTTTAGAGATTACATAGGCAGTAGAGGGACAAGATAAATGACACCACAAGGAACCAACCAGACAAATATAGAAGGTAATACGATCTACAGGACACTTGGGCTGGTTTCTTCAACACTAATAATTTTTTCAACAATGAAAAGAGGAACTGTGCTTGAATAAAAGAGACTTGAGAGTCTTAAAAACCAGATACAATGTGTGATCCTGGATTGAACCTGACAAGGACAAATCAGTCCTAAAGGACATTTTGGGACCAGTTGGGAAATTGGCATGTGGTCTGAGTATTATAGTATATGAAAATAAACTGTAATTGAAGGCAAAGATCACTAACTGAATAAAGTAGGTTGCAAAACAGAGTATAGTATGAATTTATTTTGGTTAAAAATTATAATATGTACATGCACAGAGGAAGACCTAGAAGGATTTACACTAAGCTGTTAACAGAGAATCTTTGGAGGTAAGAAATGTGACATTTTAAATTTTCCCCTAAAATTTTATAATGTACATGTATAGCTTCTATAGAGGGTTATATATTTATTTTTAAATATTTATTTATTTTTGAGACAGAGAGAGTGAGAGAGTGAGCTGAGGAGGGGCAGAGAGAGAGAGAGAGAGAAACAGAATCCTAAGTAGGCTCTGTGCTGTCAGCACTGTCAACACAGAGCGCCATGTGGGGCTGGAACTCAAGAATCATAAGATCATGACCTGAGCCAAGATCAAGAGTCAGACGCTTAACCAACTGAGCCACCCAGGTGCTCCTTAAGATTTTTTAAACTTTTAAAAGTAATCTCTATACCCAATGTGGGGTTCAAACTCACAACCCCAAATCAACAGTTGGATGCTTCACCAGCTCAGCCAATCAGGTGCCTCAAGAGGGTTATTTAAAAAATTATTAAAAGAATTCAGCACTAAACTTAAAAACAGCTATGATGGTGTTTAAAAAAAAAAAAAAGAAAAAGAAAAAGAGAAAATAATGATAGAGATTTTAAACACACTGTAGAGCACAAATGTAAGATGGATTATAAAATATTAAAATTCTTGGAAGAGTAACCTTAGCTTTTGCATGAAAAAGAATCCCAATATGTAATTAACAGTCTAATTAAAATATAGTGGTCTTGATATAATATCATGTTTGTATCATACCTAAAGTAATAACATCTTCATTTAAAAACACAATACATAATTTTTAGGAAACTTCATTGCTAAGTCTAGTATTTTAATTTTTTTTTCAACGTTTATTTATTTTTGGGACAGAGAGAGACAGAGCATGAACGGGGGAAGGGCAGAGAGAGAGGGAGACACAGAATCGGAAACAGGCTCCAGGCTCTGAGCCATCAGCCCAGAGCCCGATGCGGGGCTCGAACTCATGGATCGCGAGATCGTGACCTGGCTGAAGTCGGACGCTTAACCGACTGCTCCACCCAGGTGCCCCTAAGTCTAGTATTTTAAATGAATTTACTTTGAAACTATAAACAGAACAAATACGATAGGAGCTTGCCATTAATTTAAAGTATAAATATAAATTTGGGACACCTGGGTGGTTCCGTTGGTTGAGCATCCAACCCTTGGTTTCTGCTCAGGTCATGATCGCAGAGTCATGGGATAGAGCCCTGAATCAAGCTCTGTGCTGAGCATGGAGCCTGCTAAGGATTCTCTCTCTCTCCCTCTGCCCCTCTCCCCTGCTTGCTCTCTCTCTCTCTAAAATAAATAAAATGAAAAAAATTAAAGTATAAAAATAAACCAATAAAAATGATACTGAATAAATCCATAAATTATGGAGCAGTATCATGCCAAAAATTAGCATGGAAAACAATGTTATCTGTTGCATCACTTACTAGCATTTACATTTTGCTTTCCTATTTTTATGCTTTTGACATCTACTTTGCTACACATTTGAGGGCACAAGATTTATTTTGTTTCTTTAGAAAAAGAAAATATAATACTTTACTGCTAGTCTTGATATCCTAAATTGATTAATGAATGAGTAAATGTATGTATGAATGTAGGAATGAATGAATTTGCAGGGATGCCAATTAGATTGTTCCTTTTCAAAAAAGTAGCAGAGGAAGCAAGTTGGCGTGTAAGGTTTCCAAATTTTCTTATCAGCTTTCTTTGGCCTTGGCTATTGAACTTGTAAAAATGGAAAAACAAAGTGAAATGAAAGAGTGTCTGGTTTTGCTTTGGCAGGTTCCAGTCTTTTCTTCAAAGCAAGTAAACATGTTTTTAAGAATTCTTTGAATAATTGCGCTTATGTTTTCAATTGTGATGAACTCAGTTGATTCTTTGACTCTGGAAGAAACCTGATTAGGAAGTATAGTTTACTTCCTGGAGGGTGGCTCAGATGGTCAAAGCTTTTTTTTTCTTTTAGTGGCTTACTAAAAGACTGGGCATATTTTTTTTTCTTTTGCCAAGATAGTAAAAAGTGCTTATAGGAAGAGCCTCTACATACAGATTATTAGGAAATAGAACTTAAATTTATGACTCTTAGTTTCCTGTATTCAAAATCCAAGATTCTAATTACTTCACTTGTTCTTTGGAAACATATTTATTTATTATTTAAAACGTCCCCTTTTCCTTTTCCTTATTAAAATTTAAAATAACTTAAAATACTAAAGGGGTATAAAAGGATGTAAGAGATTAGTCAACGGGTCAAAACTTCAACAGTTTTATATTATTTTAGATTGTTTAGGGGGTAATATTTTATTGACTGATTTTTTTCTTTTTCTCTGTCACTCGGTTATCTGTTTCTCTCAAAGTTATTAACCAAAGACTACAGCAATTTCTTATTAACATACTGGGGTTTCCTGGGCTTTTATTTTAAAGGAATTAGATCCAGAGCATAAATTATGCACCTGTTTTAGCAGTGCCACTAAAATACAGATGGCAACTACATAAAGTGGAAAATACAGAGGATTTTTTTAAAAAATATTTGTTTTGATAACTTACTATCTGGGTACTATGTTATTTTTTAGGTACTAATGGTAGGTACTAGAGATGTTGTGATCAAAAATCTAAATCCCATCCTCAAATTTAATGAAGGAGACAGAGAAATAAGCAGCTTATGGCACAGTATGAAAGTGTACTTGTAGAGCATAAAGGTAAGAATCCCATGCTTACTCACTTGTCTCTACCACTGTAGTAACATTTTAAGGTGCATATTCCCTTAATTTCCAGTTTTTCTAAGATTCTACAGTGTTTTGTTTTTGTTTTTTTTTACATTTCTGCTGTTTCTAATTTGGAACCAGAATGATCATTTAATGAAAAACAAGATGATGAGAACTTGAGAGTTGTTTTCTATCCAGGAGGAACAGATGCTTCTCATGCAATCGTAAAAATGAATTCAGTATTATTTGCACAGATGGAATGTTGCATTTGAATTTCCTTTGGGAGAAAATTCTACCCAGGGCACCGTAATAGGACCTAGCTTTCAGATGAAGTATTAGTGGTAACTAAATTATGAAAGTGTTTTCTATGCTACTGGCACATGGAACCAAGCTAAGACTTCTCTTTTAGGACAGAAAATATTATATTGCTGGATTTTAAAATGTTTCACTTTTTAGAACATGTGGAAGAGAAACAGTTTTTTGATGTCAGTTCAAAGAATACCATTTGGATTTTCCCCCAGAATTCAGATGGTGAAAAGGAGACATACTCTTGGTGAGTTGATTTCAGTTGTGGTTTAGAGAATAAGACAAGGAGCAAATCAGCAGAGACAAAGTAGTTACTAAGCTAGAAAAGTCTAATGCTTACCAGGATTGAGGATTGGACAAGTGCAGCCTCTGTTAGTCCACGATTCTGGATATAATGTTCGTTTTCCTCGTAAAATTTTCAATTTGGTAGATTTTAAGACTTTTTTAATCTTCACATTGACCTCAGCATGAGATCCTTTGTCATGAGCTGATAAAATCTTTATTTTTAGCACTGTAACAACACAATTCCAAAAGTCAAAATGTATAGGATTTCATGTTACCTGTTGAACTCTGAATATTAAATAAGCATTTCAGAGTATAATGGAAAAGTTAACTAATGATGATGTAAATGTGGAAATTTGCTTTTAAAATCATTAGGTTCATCTTGATGAACAGTGAGTAATATATAGAATTGTTGAATCACTATAGTATATACCTGAAAGTAATATGAAATGGTATATTAGCTATACTGAAATTTGAAAAAAACTAAAAAAAAATCATTAGGCTCACTAACTTTTGCATTGGCTTCACCTTCTTATCGATATTAACTATACTCTTCTTTCTTCAACATTTTCATCTGCTTCTGTTACTCCTATCATTATGCTAAGAGAAAATCAGCCATTTGCCTACTGCAAACATATCTTAAACACATTCAGCTATCAAATCCAAATAGAAAAAAGATGTATAGGAAGTAGAATTGTTATCCTGGTTTTTATTTAGATTCTGATTATATTTTACTCTGCGGCTCACTGTGTATAAAGTTATGACAAAAAACAAACAAAATGTTACTGCCAGAATATATTTTACATATTCTAAAGAGATTAAATAATTAAATAATTAAATAATAAAAATGGAGTATTTAATCTTCTTCCCAGACGTAAAATACAAGCCAACTGGGGTTGGAATGGCTGTCCTTCTATATGATGGCAGAGCTTCAATATTCTCTATAACTCATGATTCTATTACGCTATGCTCTTCATCTATGAAATGATGTGGCTAGGGATTAAGCAGTTGGAATAACTTGGGGTGAGGAAGAAAGTAGATCTAAGGAACACTGGATGTATATTCTATACTATTAGAGGAGTTCTTACTGGCTCATCTATATCTTGATGGAAAATTCTGTGTAATGAGAGAACCCTACACTGGCTGGTTCCATTTCCTAAGAATACTGTTGTCAGATATCAGGTATCTTTATAGAATCACCAAATTTTAGACTTCTAAGTGGTCTTAAGAGGTCATCTAATCTTGTTTTATGTATGAGGAAGCAAGTAATAAGAAATCAAGTGAACTTCCCAAACTTGCATGACCAGTCAGAGAGGTATCAAATCCAAATAGATAAGATAATACATGAAGGGTACTTAGTTCCTCACACATGGCTAATGCTCAGTAAATATTCACTGTTATTTTTCCACTAGACTGTATGGTCAAAGAGAACAGGGACCTCATCTATTCATTATTATAACTTAATAAATATTTTCTAAGGAATAAACAAATGAATCAAGTTTCTTTTTTCCACTAATAGAATGGAGAAGGGAAACCATTTTTCCCCCCAAGTCTGTAGATGTGTTAATAAGAACAAGGTATTTCAGGATGTCTGGGTGGCTCAGTTAGTTGAGCCTTTGACTTTTGACTTCGGCTCAGGTCACGACCTCGTGGTTCATGAGTTTGAGCCCCGCATCAGGCTCCGTGCTAACAGTGTGGAGCCTGCTATCAATTCTCTGTCCCCTCTCTCTCCCCCCACCGCCTCAAAATAAATAAAAATAAACTTAAGAAAAAAAAAGAACAAGGTAGGGCGTTCAAAGTTTCTTAAGCAGAAAATAGTACAATTGTATTAAAAGATGCCAGTGCAGTTGTTTGTAAATTCAGAGAGCTACCAAATATATGTAATATTGAAAACTAGTTGATATTTCCACTAAACTGACCATCTTTGAACTAAATTGTCCTGTTTTTTGCTTTTGATAGTAAATACCATTTTCTCAAAATGAATTTTTCTTTATTGGGCACTATACATTTCAAAAGTTTTCTTCTGTTATTTAGCCAAGTTGTCAAGTGAAAGGAGGGAAATATGCATGTAATTTTAGATAAAAATTTATGAGATTTTTTTTTTTTTTTAGCATTTATTCATTTTGGAGAGACAGAGAGACAAAGCATGAGTGGGGGAGGGGCAGAGACAGAGGGAGACACAGAATCTGAAGCAGGCTCCAGGCTCTGAGCTGTCAGCACACAGCCCGATGTGGGGCTCGAACTCAAGAACCGTGAGATCATGACCTGAGTCGAAGTTGGATGCTCAACCAACTGAGCCACCCAGGCGCCCCAAGATTTATGAGATTTTTAACATTTACTTAAAAAAAATCTTTTATGAGATTAAATACAATGTTATCAAGAACCTAGGAGGAAAAAAAGAACCTAAACACTTGGTTTCAGAGATCATGACTTAAAATTTTCTCTTCATTGTAATGTGTATTTCAGGCAGTATGAATTATGGAACAATAAAAAGCCTCAGATACTGGTGAAAAATATGTTGGCAAGATAAGGCATCTAGTATATTTAATAGTAAGCATAAAGCCATTTAGAGTTTGAAGATAGGAACAGTCTTTACATAGGCAGTAACATTTCCCTTTGTCTGTATTTCCCTGGTATTTGAAAAGTAGAGGAGTCTAGAATATACAGAGAGGGCAGGGAAGAGGCTTGAGTGGACAGCTCGTCTCAGTGCTTCCTAAATATATATCCTCTTCCTTCTCCCTACCAGTTACTGGGCATATAGTGTATGCAAGGTAATGTGCTGTGTGCTTTTCAAAACTCTCATTTTATGGGAAAGGTGGCACCATCCAACTTTATAGATGAAGAAGTCTAGAGAGGTGAAGTTACCCAATAAACCAGAAATCCAACCCACGTAGGTCTGAATCCAAAGCTCGAACTCTTAATCACTGTGAAATAGTGTTTAAACTGATTTTTGCTTCATATTACTACATGATAACTGGCACAGGTTATTACTCGAAACTGGTAATACTACATAAAACTGGCACAGGAATCATTTTAGTGGCTAGGGACTTCCTTTTTAGGTTCCTAAGACAAGAAGCATCCATAAGAAAGGGTTATGTGTGATGGTTTTCTTCTTTTTGTTTGCCTCTTTTCCTCATAGTAGGATGACTTTGCCTTTGCTCTAGCAGTCTCCTGCCCTCACTAGGACCTTCAACACCATCTCTATTAGGTATTATTATATTAAGACTAATGCTTTGATATTTTGGGTATGTCATAGACTAGACCTCCCATTTCCTAAAAAACTCTTTGGATTTAGTTTGAATAGATTCTTAGAAGCATTCAGGATTTCAAACTCACCATATGAATATTTCATTCCACAGAATGCCTTGGGGTTTCCTAACACCTGTTCTTTACATTCACATTTACCTACAAAAAGTAAGTGAAAAATTGTGTCAGTTATTTAGAAACAAGGAAGAGAAAAAAAAAAAACAACACAAGTAAATCCAGGTAGCATAACTCATTAAAAAAAAAAACATTGAAATATAATTAACATAAAGTGTTATATTAGTTTCAGGTGTCAGGTAGCATAACTCTTTAAGACTTGAGTGATTCACATAATCCATAAATACTAAGAAATCATAAACAGTCATTCAAACAAAGTAGAGTCACTTTCTGAATTGAATTAGTTATCATCCAATAAAGTACTGACTTAAGAGAAATATACAAAGGTAGAAACAATGATATATTTTAATGCTTGTAATTGATGTTATGATAGATATAGTCCAGTATGAATATTCCATGCTAATGGAAAAGAAAAACTAAATGAATAAACTATAGAAAAGACACTTTCTTTTTACAATTAATGTTCACTACAGCAGCAAAAGTCAAATAGAGTAAAATAACTGGGCAGTCCTTTGAAGGTAATGCCATCCAATTTAAAAGTATTTATTTCACCTATTATGTGCAGGACATGGTGCTATACACTTCAGAGTATATAAAGATGAGCAATATACAATTCTTGCCTGAAGGCTTACAATTCAGTAAGGTGAATAAAGCAAGTCTATAAACAGTGTTCTAAGACAGATACAATATGCTTGGGTGAGAGTCACATGTTTGGAAGGATGGAAAAAGGCTACATGGCTGAAGAAGGATTTGAAATGGACCCTGAAGAATAAGGAAGATATTTCCCCAACAGTTTAAATTATGCATTACAATTATTGTGTGTGACACATTTGTCAGGCCCTGTGGAAGACTTTTGAAATGCCTTTGTACATAGTCTATATATAGCATTCTTATTTATCTGTTTCCTCTCTAAAGTGTGATCCTTGAGGACAACAGTTATGTCTTATTTATCTTTAAATCCCTAGAAGGAATAGGATTTCCGTTCTTACATATTTAATAATTCGATATAATTTTATCATCCCTCCCCTTCTGCCTTCACGCATTACATTAAATAGGCATTGAGTGGTGTAAACATAGGTAACATTTACTGAGGAAGAGCTACTATGTGCCAGGCACTATTTAAAAAAATTTTTTTTAATGTTTGTTTATTTTTGAAGGAGAGAGAGAGAGAGACAGAGCATGAGTGGGGGAGGGGCAGAGAGAGAGAGGGAGACAGAATCTGAAGCAGGGTCCAGGCTCTGGGCTGTCAGCACAGAGCTTGATGCAGGGCTTGAACTCACAAGCTGTGAGATCATGACCTGAGCCGAAGTCGGATGCCCAACTGACGGAGACATGCAGGCGCCCCTGTGCCAGGCACTGTTTTAAGTGTTTTACATTTATTTACTCATCTAAGATTCTAACACATAGAAATTTGACAAGAATATAGAGATAAAAGGGTGAGTAAAGGGGGCGCCTGGGTGGCTCTGCCGGTTAACCATCCGACTTTGGCTCAGGGCATGAACTCATGGCTCATGAGTTTGAGCCCCATGTTGGGCTCTGTGCTGACAGCTCAGAGCCTGGAGCCTGCTTCAGATTCTGTGTCTCCCTCTCTCTCTCTTTCTCCCCCACTTGCACTCTGGCACTCTCTTTCTCTCTCTCTCTCTCTCTCTCTCTCTCTCTCTCTCTCAAAAAAAAAAGATTAAAAAAAATTAAAAAAAAAAGAGTAAAGAAATGTAAGAGAGAAAGGCAGAGTGTGTTCATGGAAGAATAAATGTTTCTGTTTTTCCTGGGTACAGATTGAGTTGTGAATAGTAGAAGGCATCATGGAGGACCTTGACTGATAATACAGTTAGGGCCTGAATTTAATTTGTTAGATAAAGGAGAAATTTTTTTAAAATTTTGAGTACAAGTCACATACAATGTTACATTTGTTTCAGGTGTACAGCATAGCAATTCAGCAAGTGTATATGTCATGCTGTGTTCACCACAAATGTAGCTACCATCTGTCACCATGCAATGCTATTACAGTATCATTGACTATATTCCCTAAGTGGTGGCTTTTATTCCCATGATTTATTCATTACATAACTGGAAGCCTGTATCTCCTGCTCTCCTTCACCCATTTTGCCCATTGATAAAGACGAATTTTTGAAGTTTATCAGATTAAAGAAGTTACATGAATTAAATATATATACATATATATATACATATATACATATATGTATATATATATGTATATATGTATATATAGATATGAAAATTAACCTGGCATTACCATTTCAAAAGTACCGGAAAAGAGAGAAAATGGAGATGGGGACCAATTAGAAGATGATGATATTGATGGTAACAACAGTAACTGAATTGAGTGCCAACTATAAGCCATAAACTATGTAAGGAACTTTATATGGTCTTGTTTAATATTTATAATAACCTTATGGGACAGGCTTTATTAACAAATGAAAACATAAAGGCTCAAAGAAGTTAATTAGCTTATCCAAGGCAGCAAAGCTAACAAGTAGAAAAGCCAGATTTTAAGCCAGGGTCTGGGAGAATCTGAAGTCCCTGATCTTTCCACTGTACTGTCTCCCTAAGTCAGATGAAATGTAGGTCTGAACTAAAGAAATGGCTGTGGGTGTAGAAAAGAAGGAATATTAAGGGAGGATGCAGAGTTAGGGTCTACAAATCTTGTCAATGGATTGGATTACGGCAAGGGAAGAGGAAGCCTAAGGATGAACTTGGAGTTTCAGCTAAGATGACAGAAGACTAAAGTATTACTAACAGAAATAGAGACGTTAGGAGGAGAACACTTCAGGAGTGTGTAACTTATGGTTTTTTGGTAGCAACCAATGGTTTAACTTAATTTTTGAAAGGATATGGAGTAGCTCATAGAAAGGAGGAAAAGCTGAAGAACCAGAACTCAGAAAAGACAAGAATCAGGACAGTGCCAGAGATCTAGGTACCAGGAACTGTTATACAGTCTCTTTTATGGCTGTGTCATTGGAATCACGAACTGTGATCACTTTCAGACTTTGTCACTTTCAGCTCACAATTTAAATTCCGGGGAGAGAACGTCTGATTGGCCTCACCAAGACTTTACTAAATGGGGGAAGGCTGGTTCCCTAGAGAAAGTTTGGGTTAAGCTGCCACAGAAATAGCAGGAATAAAGAGGGGGAAATGGATCTGGGTAGGCAGAAACAACAGAGGTCTAGTATGAGGAGAATATAATGACTTAGAGTTGCTGACAGAATACGCAGGTGGAAATGGGAGTAGGATTCCGGTGAGATGAGGTTGGGTAGACATGGTAATGTGGCAAATAGTGACATGCTGACTCTGACTAAAGCTGTTAGAAACCAGAGAATGAGATTTTGCCAGTGGAAAATCACAGTGGAATTAAATAGTGGGAATGAGAAATCACAGGTGCTTAAAACTAGCTGTTGTGATTTGTTAAATAATATTGCGTATCATCTAAACATAGCAGAGATGGTTACTCCTTCAGGAATTGTAGTAACCTAAGTAGATAGCCCAGGGCCTTTGATAATTCCACCAAAGCTGGAGAGTATGGTAACCACCATGCTAAAAAAACCAATTGAGCTCCAAAGGGCATGTATTATTCCTTAACTTATGTTCTTTTTAGTCCTTCAGCCAACAAGAATATACAAAGTTCTGTTATTTGAAGATATTCTGTGGCTGCTTTCCAATACTCCCCTTTTTCATGTTAAGAAATCAGACATTCAAATTTGTTTTTGAATGAATCTCTGTTGATCAGGCTTTATTTAACCCAGAGGTGTTTTCTTTTTTTAAAAATTTTTTAACACTTATTTATATTTGAGCGTGAGAGAGACAGAGTGCAAGCGGGGGATTGTTAGAGAGCAAGGGAGAGAGAATCCAAAGCAGGCTCCAGGCTCCGAGCTGTTAGCACAGAGCCTGACATGGGCTTCAAACTCGTGAACTGTGAGATCACGACCTGAGCTGAAGTTGGGCGCTTAACTGACTGAGCCACCCAGGTGCCCCCAGATGTGTTTTCTAAAAGGAAATCTGGAAGGGGAGAAAAACCTAGTTAGTTAATACTGGGTTATGAGAAACATCATTTACAGTTCTGTGGTACCAGCTAAAGCCAGTTGTGTTGAACAAATTCTATAGTACTAGTTCAAGCCAGTTTTGTTATATAAGTTCTGTGGTACTAGTTAAAGCCAGATTTGTTGTACAGGAGGTAAAAGTATGTATCTAATGTTCTCTGTCTCACAAGAAGTGGTAGAAATTAAGGGTATCTTGCTGGTATAGTGCATTACACTTCTAGTTATGGAAACTTATGGTACGTAAATAGGTAGGCAGGCACATGTATTCGAGAATGAACTGTGGTGCTTAGGAAACTGATTATCACTTCTTTGTTGGTAAAAGGTGCCCAGGAGCACTATTCTATATCCAGTGGGAACTTTGCTGTTTAGCAGGAAACTGAACAATGTCTTCCTCAATCTGGAGCCCCTCCAGATGAATTTCAGAGACTCTCTGGGGGATATCACAGACCTAACAGCTGTTGTGGATGTGAGTCTGGAGTCATTCTGATGCCAGCAAGTTATGTGCTTAATTGGTGTGTCGCCAGCTCCCTAGTAACGTGATTGGCTTAATGAATGTCCTATCATGCTAAAAAGTTGATTTTCACAGATTTGGCTTAGCAGACAAAGTTGGATAATTATGAAAATCATTGTGTTAGAGAAATAGAAGAAAACTTTTGCAAGTGGTTAAAATTAAAATTATAGAATTCAGACTATTTAGCATTGAGGCAAAAAATTAATGAGAAAGATTTTTTCTTTTTCAAATGCTGAAAAGATAAATATGACAACTTTGTGTTTCGTTATCTTTCCCACCTTCTTTCCTGTTGTGACCTAAAATGAAAACATTAGGAAAAGGATTGTAAGATCAGGTTAAGTGAAAAAAAAAAATGACACAGAATTGCAAATACCAGTATTTCTCAAATTTGGATTCTTGATTCTTGAAGAGTCCACAAGTTCTCTATGAAAATGAATTAAAATTGTGGTTTCTTGCTCTGCCCCAATCACCCTGGTCTCTTTGCTCACCACAGGGCTTTTGCACTTGCAGTATCTTCTGCCTAAACTCTCTTCCCTCTTTTATCTGTATAGCTCACTCTTACCTTTTTCAGGTGTTCTTCTGCAAACATCACCTTCAAAAGACTTTCCTTGATCACCCTATTTAAAAGTATGCCCCTCCCAACCATTTATTATCTCCCTCCTTGCTTTATTTCTCTATTATATTAGATAACATGACACAAAATTTTATTTATTTATTTATTGTCTTCCTCCACAAGAATGTAAACTCCTTGGAGTCTGGGATTTTTGTCTGTTTTGTTCTATTACTATATTTACAGTACTGACACATAGTATGGGTATGCAATAAATATTTGCTGGATAGATGAATGAATTTACAAAGAACTACTAAGTAGTGAGAAAATTACGAATTGGAAATACACAAAATAAGAGACCTGAATGGCCAAGAAACCGTGAAAAGCTACTAAAACTGTTAGTAATCAGGAAAATACAACTTATAACGGCAGGGTCCCATTTCACACTCACCAGATGGGCAAAAGTTGAGTGGTTTGATAATGTTAACTTTAGAAGTCGGAAAATGTTAAAGGAGTTGAACTGTGCCTGAGTTAGTGAGGTAGAATAGTCCTTGGTCCCTCATATGTGTTACACACAAGTTTGTTACATAAATACGAAGTATCAGTGAGGATGTGGAACAAGCAACAGGATGTCATCTCTGGTGGTGGAATGCAAATCTGTACAACTGCTTTGGAGAGCTACTTGGCAGTATGTGGTAAATCTGATAAAAAGCACACTTGTGACCCAACAGTGGCTAGGTTGTACCCTAGAAGAAGGCTCAGCAAACGTTTTCTATAAAGGGACAGATAACAAATATGTTGGCCTAAGAGACAAAATTAAAGATTTTGATGTAGGTACTTATATAACTATTTATTTTATGTTTTTAAAGTTTATTTTGAGAGAGAGAGAGAGAGAGAGAGAGAGCATGCACACACATGAGAGAGTGTGAGAGAAAGAGAGAGAGAGGGAGAGAGAGAGCACAAGTGGGGGAGGGGCAGAGAGAGAGAGAGGGAGACACAGAATCTGAAGCAGGCTCCAGGCTCTAGGTTGTCAGCGCAGAGCCCAACACAGGGCTAGAACCCATGAGCCGTGAGACCATGACCTGAGCCAAAGTTGGACCCTTAAACAACTGAGCCACCCAGGTGCCCCACTTATGTAACTATTTAAGCTATAACCATCTAAACCTTAGAGCAGGTAGTTTGTGGGCTGTAGAAAAACAGATGGCAGGCCCAATTTGGTCTGAGGGACAGTTTACCAGCCCCTGCTCTAGTGAAAGTCCTTCTCAAGTGCACAAAGTTACATTTAAGAGGACATTTGTGGTAGCATTACATGTAACAGTGGAAAATTAGGAATTGGAAATATCCTAAATGGCAAATAATGAGAGAATAAAAAGTGATATATTCAAATAATAGAATGCATAAATCTAAAAAAAAAACATATTTAGGTCAAAAAAAGCTTTAAAGGGGTAGGTAAGTTATATACATGCAGTCCTAAAAACACTCTATGTATATGTGTAGTAAAATAGTAAAAAATGAAAGTGAATGATAAATACCAAAATTCAAGGTGGCGATTACTCTGTGGAGTAGGGGAGGCTAGTGAAGCTGGAGATTGATACAGGCCTTCAAATGTATGTATAACACTTTAAAATTTAAATGAAAATATAAAACAATTATGGCAAAACTTAAAGTTTGATAGGTGTGTGTATATGGGTGTTCATAATACATTTTGGGCATTTGTAATGTTTAATACAAAGAATTTTTTTGGTGACCATTTCACAGTACACACAAATATTGAATCATTATATTGTACACCTAAACTAATATGTTATATGTGAATTATACCCCAATAAAAAAGTTAAAAACTTATTATAAGTTTCATTTGTATCATTTGGGGAGCTCTTTACAACCAAATGCTGACACAAGATCTCATGCCCACATTTGTGTTTGTGGTGAATAGCACCAACTTTCTACAAGAAAAGAATAGAGGCAGGATGAACACAGAAATCATGTATTCACACCAATATTACGGCATACTCATCAAACGAAGGAACAGATAAACATCATAGGAAAACTGAGAGGAAACAGTAGTATAGACCTGGCAGACTTAAAGAACCATATTTATGTAGTGAAGAGTGCTTTGGCTTCAGTAAAAATTATTTTTCATCTTGAATTAATGGTGTTAATTTGAATTTTGTTAGTTTTATTGTCTTCTAGTTGTATAAAAGATATAAACATAAGGAGTTCACACCTGCCTTTGTGCATATTAAATTACACTAGGTCTGTAAGAACATTTTTCCTTTAAAAGGATTTCTACATTTCCAAACCTGACATATTCAGTAGCTCTCACCTCTGTAAAAGAGTGTATTTTAGACAGAGAAAGACACACCAAAACACTAACAGCTTGGGTAATGAGATTTGGATTTTTTTTTTTACTGTGATGTTTTGAATTTTCCAGATTTTCTATACTAATTATATATGTTCCTCTAATAATCAGAAAATAAACAGAAGCTTGTTAAAATACTCCTTAACTAAATTGAATAGTTCTATACTTACGGGTGTTTCTACTTTATTAACCTCAGAGCTAAAGCATCCCCCTCATAGGATACAAGAGTTGTTTCCTGGTTTGTCACAAATCAGTTACTCAAGACCAGACCTGGAAATATGGTATCTGGTTATATCTATCATCTCACCTGAGTGTCGAAGTGCAGAAAATCCTTGCTCACCCTCCCACTCCCAGGCTGGTTCACTTTTATTGTTCATGGAATGAAGGTCAGGAATTTCATGATACCAGTCCATGTCTGTGCTGCTAATAAAATAGAAAATGATGAAGTTAAGGAATTTCTTAGAACTTGAATGAAATGAATGTATTTATGGAGCTGTAGATCTAATCAGGTACTTTCCCATCCCTTTAGTTTTCAGAAATAGTGTTTTAAGGGACTATTGTTAAGATTAATAATTTATTTTGTAAAATGAACCAGACCATCTCGAGAATCTTGCAAGAGCAAATGTGACGAAGATTCTTCAAAGAGCTGTGCAAATGCATCTTTGCTCCACTGACAGCATGTAAGACTTTCTAAGTCACTACTAGATCTTCAAAAGAATCCAAAGGACACAGAGACAGAGCAAGAGCCATGTGCACTCACCTGCTGATGCAATCGCCTGTGAGTGGGTCACAGCTCCCTGCGCAGTCACAGGGCCTGCAGCCATAGTCTCCGAAGCCCCAGTACCCCACCATACACCTGTCACAATGTGGCCCTGCCACCCCAGGCTTGCAAGGGCAGTCACCATTGCTGGGGTCACAGAAGGTCACTGAGCTGAAAGGAAGGACAGCTGATCCCACTGGATGACAGGAACACTCTACAACAGAGAGGACACACAAGGACTGATGAGTAACAAGGTTATCTGTGAAGATCAGGCCTGGCAATCCTGAAATAGTTTCCCTTTACCACCCAGCGTACCTCTAAGACTCCTCCTTTAGCCAGTTGGTATATGCTGAGAATGAAAGCTAATTAAATTACAGATAAGAAGATATAATCAAGAAGGCAAATTTGCTGAAAAACAAACTACATTATTTATTTTAGATTAGAGGGCATTAAATGTGAGTGGCTTTTGCTTGGGGTGTTGAGAATGAACCAGCAAAGGTAACAAAGAAGGAACAATTAGCGAGAAAGGAAAAAAAGTCATGAGTGTGGTGTTCTGGAAGCTAAACAAGGTTTCCACATCAGGTAGGCAACATTCGCTGGGTTAAATGCTGAGAGGCCCAGAAGATGGGGCATGGGGATATATTTTTGCATTTGACAACATGAAGACCATTGGTGTCCTCGATAGGGACAGTTTCACCATAATGATGAGTGGTGAGCCCATCTGAAGAAGATTAAGGAGGTCGGAGTAGAGGAATTTGAGCATGGGAACAGATAACTCTTTTGAGGAGCTTTTCTAGAAAGGCACAGAAATGTGGTGGTAGCTAAAACTGGAGGGGATAGGAATGCAAGTGAAGGTTCTAGTTTTTGCTTTGTTTATGGTAAGATGAAATAGATTATAAATGTTTGACATTGAATGGGAATGATCCAATAGAAAGGGGGAGAGAGGAGGTGTTGGCCTTGGGTAGGAACATGAGCAGTTCATAGTAACAGGATGCAGGGCAGAGCATATGGGCACCGATACAGGAAAGTGGATAAATGCAGTAGTGGGAGTTAGTGGAATTGTTCTTCTGATTGCTTTTTTTCTGATTTTTCTGGATGAAATAGGAAGCAAAGTCACCAGGTCAGAGCGATGAAGAGTGGAAGCAGGAGAGTGAATGAGAGACATAGATAGTGAAGTATAATTGCTGGGCACAGAAAGGCTACACTTGAGGTCAGTAGTCATGAATCTGTAGTGATAGTGGTATAGCCAAGAGGGTTCAGGTACGGGATAGGGAGAAAGCTGGATTTAATTCACATGGTGCTGTGGACCCTTCCAGATTCATATGTTGAAGCCTAATCTCCATTGTGATGGTATCTGGAGGTGGGGTCTTTGGGAGGTTTGGATGCAGTCTTGGGGGTGATGAGATTGGTGCCCTTACAAGGGGATGGAAAGCTCAGCACTCTCTTCTCTGTGAAGAATGTGAAGCTATGATGAGAAGTTGGCAGTCTACAACCCAGAAGAGAGCTCTCACCAGAGCCCAGCTGTCCTGAACTTCAGAGGGATATCTGGGTCTCATAGAGATTTCAGGAGGATGAAATTATTTTACTTTACTTTACTTTACTTTACTTTATTTTATTAATGTTTATTTATTTTTGAGAGAGAGAGAGAGTGAGTGGGAGAGAGACAGAGAGAGAGGGGGATAGAGGATTTAAAGTGGGCTCTGATGCAAGGTTCATGATCTGAGCTGAAGTCGGACACTTAATCTCCGAGGATGAAATTATTTTAAATGAAATGACTTCAGCAAGGTACATAGCACAGTCTGACACCTACTAGGCTAACACTTCCTGCTAAGTCTTCTCAACTAATATTGTAAGATCCCACTCCCTCCTTTATTCCCTTGGAAACATCTTTTTACTGATTATTTTCTTTGTCATTAAAATCACAGTTTGGCCTCAATCTGGCTTCAGATCTCAACTACTGGCTGTGACCTTTGGCAAGATACCTAGCTTCTAGTTATCCCAGTTTTCTTGTCTTTAAAATGGAAATGAGAACAATATCTACCCTCATACGGTTGTTGTATGGATAAAAGGAGATCATGCATGTAGCATATGGCTACATTCGTGTAGTGGCTGGCACATGGTTAATTAATTGCGGATTAACTAACAATTTAATTCAAGAAATAATTCTTGTAGAGGTGTAGGATCTATGCTTGTATAAGTAATGGTGCCAGCCTTCAGGGAACTCATAGTATTGTTGGGGAAACAGAGGAGTAAACAAAAACTTTCCATATGCTGTGACTAGGTACTCTAACAGAAGCCTAGGAGTGCTATAGGGAGCATAGAAAAAGGAAGACAGGCTGAGGGAGCCACATAGGAACTGCAAAGGAGGGGTCATTTAGACATGTGAGCTGATCCTAAAAGATGAGTATGAGTTTGCAAGCTGAGAAGGAGGGAAAGACAGGTTGTTGTTTATCCCAGTCTTTGGATGCTCCCCGCACTGCATTTATTTTAAATAATGAAAACAAAATTTAATTGTGGCCAAAAACAGATATGACAAAATGTAGCATCTTAACCATTTTCAACTGTAAACTTCATCCCCATTGCGTTTTATGTTTTCACATTACATGTGGAAGCTTACTGCTTCCTGAAAATGTGAAGCTCTTTCCTGCCCTGGTGCCCCTTGTTACACCTGCATTGCCTTTCCCACCTTGTCTGTCTGGATCTTGACATGTTTCCTTGTCTGGCTCCCTCCAGACAGTTTACCACGTTCTCCTCTGTGCTGCCTCTGCTTTTAGTATATACTTCTATTCTGTGTGTATCATAGTACATCATCATTTGTTTGTATACATGTTGCCCTTACTACCAGACTTTGGACTCATTGACAGATGCATCTTTATCTTCTTATTTTTGTTTTCCAGTCCCCAGAACATTGTCTGGTATATGGCAGATGCCCACATTAGTATTTGTGGAATTGACCTGAAGGACATTCCAGGCAGTGGGAATCATATGTGAAAGGGCATGGCCTCCTTGGAGAGCATGAGAATTTTAGAATGTCCATTGAGTGGAAAGTAGTTGAAGTTGATGAAGCAGAAGAAAAAGTCAGAGTTAGGGTTGGAGCCAGATTGAGAAGGGCCTAACCCAAGAAGTTGATTTTTGTTCTATGGGTAGAAAGAGACATAGGAAGTAACTCTTTCTTCCTTTCTTTCTTCTTTTAATGTTTATTTATTTTTGAGAGAGAGACAGAGTGCAAGTGGGGGAGGGACAGAGAGAGAGGGAGACACAGAATCCAAAGCAGGCTCCAGGCTCTGAGCTGTCAGCACAGAGCCTGACATGGGGCTCCAACTCATGAACTGTGAGATCATGACCTAAGCCGAAGTTGGATGCTCAACCAACTGAGCCATCTAGGCACCCCGGAAGTAACACTTTCAAAGAGCAGAATTATGACATGGTTATGATTTAATTTTGAAGATACTTTGGTGGCATTGTGTGAAATAGTCTAGAGTAGGGAGAGACTGATAAGAAATGACAGAGAACAAGGAACTGGGCTAAGAGAGTAGATGTGGGAACAGGAGGAAAGGTTGGATGTGAAAAATCAATTTTTAGATTGAAATGATAGTATTTGGAGGTCATTTGAGGAGGAAGAAGAAACTGTTGAGCAACAAATAGAAATTGAGGAACATTTTAACATTTCTAGCTTATGAAAGTGGATGACTAATATTTCTCTCATGTTAGCAAGGCATTGTTGATTTGTTATTTGTTCTTAATTAATTAATTACCTAGGAAAGAACTTGGAGAGTTATATAATATGTACCACAAAATGTACCAAAATGTATCAAAGTGCTATGTGATGTAAATGAGATCACATAATCCAATATAAACAGTGCATCATTTTGAGATGACTAAACCAATAGTTACTGCAATATTCAGTTCTAAGCTTGGTTCTTTTTTTTTAAGAAAAAATTTTTAAATATTTATTTATTTTTGAGAGAGAGAGAGAGAGAGACAGAGTGCGAGAGGCAGAGGGGTAGAGAGAGAGGGAGACACAGAATCTGAAGCAGGCTCCAGGCTCTGAGCTGTCAGCACAGAGCCTGATGGGACTCAAACCTGTGAACTGTGAGATCATGACCTGAGCTGAAGTCGGATGCTTAACTGACTGAACTACCCAGACGCACCTAAGTCAGCTTGGTTCTTGACAGCAGATAAGGGAGCCAGAAGAAAGACGTCTTAGACTTCCACCTATTGTAATATATGGTTTTCCACTGTCACCATTATCTTTTACTCTAATAGAAAATTCAAGCCTTTTTAGGATTTGACCTCTGTGTACTACCATATACTTTAAAACTTACACATATTTCATGTGATTCTATCACATGTGCTGTGGATTTCTGTCAATGTGACTTTTTGCATAATTACAAGATAAAAATACCATTTGGAAACTATGCAGAACTAGCTCCAGGCAGATGGCACTGACACCTTTCACAGCATATTTTTCAAACTGCACACCAAGGCTTGCCTTGCATACCTCTTTCCTGAAGTTTGTGAAACAGTCAATATTTGACACATAATCTACATTTCTTATTTTCTTCCAAAATGGAAATATATTTTCATCTTGCTTGGGGGAAAAAAAGGTTCTGCTTAAATTCTGGTTGAGGTTCTGATTCTTCAACATATATTTCTCATTGGCTGTTGATTCTAAAGTGCAACCCAAGCACTTAACCTTTTACATATTCATTACGATGAATGTCAGTTACAACCCAGTTGGCATACCTAAATCCTTCCATCAGCTTTGTCTTCTTGTTGGAAGACAATAGAATAGTAAAGATTGAACTATTATCATATACCGTCATTCTGAACTTATTTTTCTTTCATTATAATTTTTGGTGTGTACAGCTATGGTGAATTGTCCTTAAAAGCCAAAATGGTGGGGCGCACGGGTGGCTCAGTTGTTCCAGTCTTCGACTCTTGGTTTTGGCTCAGGTCATGATCTCACAGTTTGTGGATTTGAGCCCTGTGTCAGGTTCTGTGCTGACAGCATAGAGCCTGCTTTGGATCCCCTGTCTCCCTCTGTCTCTCTACTTCTCCCCCTCTCGTGCTCTCTTTCTCTTAAAAATAAATAAACATTAAAAAAAAAAAAGATAAAATGGTGCTTTGAGTGGCAGCCAGATGGCCTGTCTAGGTATTAAATGATTCATTATTGGAATAATTTTCATCCCTCCCAAACCTTTTCCCCAAACCACTTGCCCACTGCTGCTCTCTCAACCAAATTGACAGAATAAAGTTATTAAAAATGTCATTTTAAATTCCTAAATAATGTCACAAGGTTTCTTTAATAATGCAAATGACTACTTTTAAATAATACATTCTGTACTGATGTGTCCTGTTATAAGAAAACCTAAAATAATAATACAAAATATTCAAAACAGGTGAGGGAAATGGGTACTTTTACAAAAGATTTCATGACAGGTTCTTTTCAAATAACGAATATAAAATTGCTAAATATTATCCAAATTTTATTTACAGATATTTGTTTGCAGAAGTACATCTATTATGTGAAACACTGGCTCTCTATGAGCATTTGCAGAAAAGAGTTAGGACATGAGGCTGTTCTGGAGTAACTTCTACCAGAAAACATACTGTTCATGAAATAATGGATGAACATATTTTTAAATAACCTTGTTTATGTGTATGGCTCTGAAATTAATAATTGTTTTAATCACAATACAGCTTGATTGGAATTTGCCTGTAAGATCTTTTAGGAAGACAGAAAATAAAACAAAGGTGGTGTAATACAATTTGTAAGGGCACAAACTTAAAAGTCAGGCTCATGAGTCCAAATTCTGGTTTACGAGGGTGATTCTTTACAGGATTTTGTGAAATTAACTTCTTCAAGTTTCCCTTTTCTTATTGATGGAGCAAGATTAATAATACATATGCCATAGGGTTCCTGTATGAGGACTGAATGAGATATTGTATATATTTAGCAATGTATCAGGCAGTTAGTATATCAAATGCTCAGAGAATGACTGTTATTATCTGGCTGAAACATACTGGTTAAAAAAATTTTTTTTTTTATTAAGTAATCTCTGTGCCCAACGTGGGGCTCAAACTCATGACCCTGAGATCAAGAGTCATATACTCTACCAACTGAGCCAGTCAGGCATCATCAACATACTAGTTTTTAAAAGTCCACCATTCATTCACTAATTCACTCATTCATTCATTCATTCACACCTTTGCCAAAGAGTTTTTGAAGTTTAGTGTTAACATGAGCTTTGCTAGAACCTGAAGATATAAAGAGGAATACAGAGTCATAACTAGCTCTTCAATGAATCAAGAGAGATATGCAAATAAATAATTACAGACAGTAAATGCTATATTGAGTAGCCCCCCCCCCCCCCCCGCCCCGGCGTGCATGGGAACACAGAGGAAACAGCAACAACTACCTTATTGCAGATATGGATTGTTTTTAAAAGAAATTTTAATAATTTGATTGGTTTCCAAAATATCCTGAAATTCCTCACTTTGCATCTGGGAGGAATTTGGTGGCAAACAGCTTTCTTGCTTACTTTGTCTTACAGAATTAGGTTAGCCTCCTATTGCATGCTCCTTTCTTTGGATAAAATAAATTCATCTGCTCTTACTCTCCTTTTGTGGGTGAGAGCATATTGAAAAAGAGTAGGTCATGATCCATGATCCTGCTGCTTATAGGGAGATATTGTACCATGTAATTTAGGACTAGAGTCCCAGCTGTGAATCTACATGAACATAATAAGTATGTAAACATGAGTACAAGATGGCCAGGGACAAAATGCGAGAGTTATGGCTTCCTTTATTCTGATGAAGTTGCTAAAGCTTTCACTGCCTTCTCTCTTTATTTCCACCTTCACCACAACTCCAGAAGTCATTTGCACATCTTTCATTCAGAGAGTGGTCCACGATGCCAAGCTTACTGCAGAAACAACCAGTTGAGTTCAGCATTGTACACCTTTTAAAAATTGCCAGGACTCCTTACTATTACCTGATATCTGTAGCTTTTGCTATTCTGCTAGTAAAAGCTACGCTGGGAGCAAAACACCCTCAAAGTATTTGCTCCTGATTTAGCTTTTCTAAAAACAGAACTCAAAGTTCAAGGCCCTCAGCTGGGAAAGCAGCAGCTTGTCAAGGGCTTTCACCACTGCCCAGTAGCCACTCCTTCAGCAGAGCCTCCCAGCCTCCCAACACCATCTTCCCCTGAAAAGGCCAAGGTCCTACATAATTTCTGATGGGGAATTTTAAATATCAAAATCATTTCAAAAGCTGCCCAGCTGCCTGCCGAGGTTCTTAGAGGGAACTGGAGCTATGACCAAGACAATGACTGAGACGTAGCTCTAAACAGAAAAGAGGCAGTAAGATTTGTTACTACTGTATCAAGTGTGCAGTTAAATTAATATAAAATGAAGTCTTCTACCTTTTTGGGTACTGTTTTCTCCTTCTACTATCAATTATTTTTGCTAGTGTACAAACAGCTATAGGAAAATAAAGAAAAAGTTATAAACAAAGGTAATTGCCCATTTTTAAAATTCATCCTTTATATATGATATGCATTGTGTTCAAAGATAGCTAGTTTAACAATATTCAAGATGAATATTAATTAGAAATAAAATTATATGCTAGAATAAATCTAATAAGAAAATAAATTAACACTTGCCTTTCACTTACTGAAATGCAATGTCTCTTGAGTTATTGTACATCACACAGTGAAAGAAATCCAATGCTTTAAGAAAAAGTAAGGTATTTAAGTATATTTCCTGGGTTTTCTATATACTTTAAATGAGTAATGCAAATAAATACAAAAGACATACCCTTTATTTTTAATGCTTTACTATGTGACCACTACTCAGACCCTCAATTTGATTTCTGTATCATTCTTTTCCTGTTTACTAGTTGTAACTGAGCCAGTTACTATTTATTCCTGGGTACATCTAAAAGATCTTACATGGCTAAATAGCTAATTTTATTTTCCTGGGTTGCTACTTCAGTTAAAACTGCAGAAAGTACTTTTGAGTGTAGAGATACATTTTGTTACAGGAAGACTTTTAAGTATAATTTTAGACATGGTATTTTGCTTTGAGGAATTTAGTTATATCAAACATCATTATCTTTTTGTTGAAGAAAGTCTTCTGTATTTCCATTCTACTCAGCCACCATCTAACCAAGTGCCTAGCCAGGAACTGTAGTCAACCCTAACTCCTTTTTCTTTTGGATAAAGAATGCTTACTGACCCCATCTGTCTTCTCCTTTCAACTGATGTGGTTCATCCCTGCTAAAATCTATCATGGTACCCTTTTCTTCATAACACTTATTATAGTTTTAAATTACATATTTACTTGGATAAATTTATTTATAGTCTGTTTCCATGGAATTAGGGACTCTGTTTTATTGTATATATACAGTGAATAGGATGGGACTGCCACCTAGTAAGATTTACTGGTTAAGGAAATCTGTTTGAGTTTTTAAAAAATGGATGAATTATAGTCACTTAATGAATATTTGTTAATGATTGATGGTCTTTTGGCCTCCAGTTTAATCTCTTTATGATTTTTCACCTCCCTGCTATCTATATAGTACACTGTGAAGGCCCAGAAGGTAGAAACCACATCTTTTCATCTCTGTATCCAAAGAGATGAATGGCCTAGGACCATGCTGAACCATTTTAGTGATTCAATCTTTGTTGAATGAATGTGCCTTGGAATGAGTGACAGCCATGAAATATGTTTTGATGAATCTCCTAAAAGGGTCATATTATTTCTTTTATAGGTTTTTAGTATTTTAGCACCACAGCATTGCAATCCTAAGATACTAGAAATAGAACACACACACACACACACACACACACACACACACACACATACACACACCCCAAATCCAGAGAAAACTGAAATGGTTAAACAGAACAGATTATTCTGAATTTTCCTAGTGCAAGACGGTTCCCTACATTTAATGCTTCACTCAGTCAAATTTTATTATTTATTATTTGTGATAAAAGTTCTTTATTCCAACTCTGTAGGGGACATTCCCCACCCATAAATGCCTTTCACTGGCAGTGAATTTCTTTTTCACATTAATCAATCTTTTTTCCTCACTTTCATACAATTATATCTAATTACAACTCTTTGTTCTAGGGCAGTAAATTACGTTTTGCTGCTCCCTATGTCCCCTTACACCCTTTGAGTGTTTGAAGAAAGTTGTATTCTTCTTGAGCAGTTTCCTAGTTGAGTTGAGACTATTTAGCCTCTTTCATATTTGTTCATTAGTATCTCTGTTTTCTTGATTGTTGTGTTGGCCCATGTGGAACACTCTTCAGTTAGCTCCATCTTTCCTGTACGAAGATTCCTTAAAATAAATGCAGCTCCTGAAGTTCAAACTTTACATGGCAATGTATGATAATACATTTTTTTAAGAGGTTAAGGCCTTTAAAAACTATATTTGGTTCTAATACATATGTTCACTCATTTCTGCATTTAAAAACTCATTTTGTTTTCATCCACCAGACCACAGTGTAGCATCAAGTTCTTGAGATCTCTGTGTGTATTTGGATCAGTCTTTAAGGTCAGACAAACCTGGGTTCAAATCCCAGCCCTGCCTCTGACCAGCTGTGTGAAGTTGAACAAATTATATAATTAATTTAAGCCTCAGTGTCCTCATTTGTAAAATATAAAAGTCACCACCTAACTCCTAAAGATTGCTAAATGAGGTAAGTTATGTAAATTGCCCAGCACAGTGTCTGGCCCATAGTAGCCATTCAACAAATGCTACTTCTCTTCTTTGTACCCTATCTAATTTTGTCCAGGCTTTCTGAGAGTTTTGATATTTCATAATTATTTGCCTGATTATTTATTGCTTGTCCTCATGAAACACAGAATGGTGTATTGTTTATTTATTCAGTGAATTACACTTTCTGTTTTGGAAACATCGTAGAGAATCTCATGATCTCTCCCACTTCTCTTCCCAAATTTGACTGACTTTTATTATTCATCAGTTCATAAAATTTCTCCTTTTTGAGGGGTGATTTTAATTTATGTCATTTGATCTTTTTAAGGGATAGTCCCAGTATGATTACTACAGTATGATATATGTATTTTTCTCTATATTTTCCATTTCTTAACCCTCTGGTTTTACATCCTAGATTTTTTTAAAGCTGACATTAAAGTTTCCCAACTATGATTGCCAAGTGACTGGTTCTATTTAAAGTTTTCAAAAACAGTTACTTCATATTGATTCTATGCTGAAATCATTCACAGTTGCTTTCAGCATAAAACAGGAATGTCTAAGTTGTTTATATGACATAAAATGGACTCGTGGTTTTGCTGAAACTGTAATTTGAAAGAAAAAGCCCACCAAGCTACTATAGGAAGAGACTTTAATGACCCTTGGGAAACAATCCTTTTCTGATACGGACTGGAACATAGGTACAACAATGAAAAGTGGGGAAGTGCTATGGGCTCCTAAATGTGGTAAGGTATCTGGATTTAATTATTTAAAAATTTTTACTTCTGATACAATTTGAAGGGAAAGTATAACCATCCTAGAGGTAGAATGAAATAATTAATAAATAGAGGTACAAGCAAGCAGACAAACACAGAAATTCTTCTTGGGAGCATGATGAGAGGGTGATATTTGAGTTGACTGTGAAGGATGGAAAGACAGTCTGCAGCAAGAGAGTCACCCATTCTAGACACTGTTTCCATCAGTTGAACAGTTTTCACCTAAGACAGAAAGAAGAAAAGAAGAAGAAAAAAAGCAAGAAGGAAAAAAAGATAGATTTGGATGGATGACTGAGCTCTTTACAAAGATAGCTGGCTAGTCAGGGTAACGGTAACCAAGTAACAAAATGGTATCTTGGTAAACACTTGGTTTGGGTTTTAGGGCAGAAGGACCAAGTTTATTTTTGTTCACTCTTTGCTGAAAGGCAACAGACTACATTTATTTTGGACCGCCAGAGAGGAAGGAAGGGCATGTCAGTGTTTCAAGAGGTTGTTTACTTTGACGGGGAATAAATTCTGCTTCTTTTCCATTTGCTGATTTTTCTTTATGGAGAGAGACGATGCAATAGTTAAAAATATGTCATAACATAAAAGCCAAAAATTTATTGTAAAGGAACTAACTGGCTGTTTCCTAAAACAAAGAGCTATCCTATTCTTTAAAAAAAATTTTTTTAATGTTTATTTATTTTTGAGAGAGAGAGACAGTGTGAGCAGGGAAGGGAGAGAGAGGGGGAGACAGAATCCGAAGCAGGCTCCAGGCTCTGAGCTGTCAGCACAGAGCCTGACACAGGGCTAGAACTCACAGACCAGCTCATGACCTGAGCTAAAGTTAGGCGCTTAACTTACTGAGCCACCCAGGTGCCCCAAGAGCTATCCTATTCTATAAGTCATTTCTTCAAACATCTATTTCAAACCATGTGTTGTATGGGAACATGTGTGTGTATGTAAGGGAAATTTTCTGTAGAGAGGTGTCATAGAATAGCTGTCAATATTTCACACCCAATTTCCCATGAATCTAACATTTAAGATATTCTTTGGTGTTAAAAGGTGGGGGGGAGAATGGGGCTTCATGAAGAACTACATTCAACGATTATTTAAATCCAACACAATAACATAGTAGTTTAGTGCACGTTCTGAAATATGTAAATACAGAAGTAAAAGTAAATTGTCAATGTAGTGGTAAGTTAATTTTATTATAAATTCCAGTCTTATTACACAATAATGAACTCTAAAATATGAAGTACTTATGGTAAATCAATGTATATACTATGAACAAGAGGGAGTTCTCTGAATGGAATTGCTAGATATTTATTTTGAAACTGTTACATGAAAAACAGGTATCTTAGAAATCTGCCATAATTTTTTTTTTTTTTGAGAAAAGCAGAGGTTCTAAGTTAGACATTCTTAAGAGGGAAAGATAAGTGACATGAAAGCTTTTGAGCATTTATATCTATCATTGAGTCAGGAAAAATGTCTAGTCAAGAGTTTTAGTAATCCTTTAGGATTTTCTGTCAGAGTTATGGCTAATTCAGTGAGCAGATTGAGTTATAGATGATTATTAGCTCAAAATCTTTCATTCAAGGATGGAAGTGAACAGAGTGCACATTAGAAACAATGGTATATGTAATGGTTCTCAATTGCTGGCCAGGAAACCAAAAGGCTGAATCAGAATCACCAACCTTGCTTTTAAAGACAAAAACAAAAACAAAAACAAAAACAAAAAACAGATATCTGCCCCGGATCCCTGTTGGAGATTTTGATTCAGAAGATCTAGGGAAAGGCTCTGAGAGTTTATATTTTCAGTAAGTGCTCCCAAGTGATTCTGATCCATACACGGGTTGGGGAACCAATGACTAGATTGGAGTAGTGCTTGAGATCAGAGAAAGAAGCTGTGAAGGTGGAGGCAAGACTTCTTTCAAAGGAGGGAAACCATTCCACTTGTGGTATAGAGTATGAGTCTGTTTGAGTTCCTGATTTGAAAATGATCTGATAGCTTGAAATTGGCCTTGGGGGAAATACTTAAACCATAGAAATTGGCCAATGCTATAAATCTGGGCATTTTCCCTACCTAGAAAGCTAGCACACCACAGTTCAGTGAGGTCATTCTCATATTTTTTATATGTGTGCCAAAGGAAAATCTACTTAGGTGATAGGATACAACAGGTACATAAGTGACATTCAATATTTCAAGTGAGTTACTCTAAAAGAGACTGCTCTTTTAAAACATAGAGACAGTGTTCTTCAAAGTATCTTAGTACACAGTGATAATTATATTTTCCATTTTACTTCTGTACTTTAGCAACCAGCTGGTCTGAGCCTCCATTCTCCTCTCAACTCTAGATTCAGCTGGAGAGATTCACATTTTCCCTTGTGTTTACAGACCTTAAATGCACTGTCCTTTACATTTTTTTTTTCTGAGTTGTAGAAATAAATTTAGTTCCAATGATCTCTACTAGTCTTAAAAAAACAAACATCTCTAGAATCCTCAAAGTGCTTTCTTGGCTATGGAAATGTGTTGTTGATTGTTTGTGTCCCACAGTTGATCCTACTTAAGATTGTAATAAAGAGGAAGCGAGAACAGAGATGATTTAATTATAAATCTATTGGCCAGTAGATTTGGTTTAGAGCTCTTTTTATTCAGGTCTGATGAATTTATTACCATCAACTAAAAAATGTATATGTAAGGACAATAGCATTCAGCATAGAGCTTGTCAGGAGAGTGGAAGGGAAAAATAGCCTGGAACATCAATGGAGCCAATAAATCCTTGGCTTATTTGGCAGAGAGTTAGCTACCTAACTGTGAACAGAGTCTCAAGATTAATGTCACCAGTATTTGTTGGATGGAAAAATGTGTCCAGGTAAGTATTCTGTTAAATGTATATATATGTAATCTGTGAGGAAGAATAACATCAGTTCATTTTATTTTCTAGATCAACTCATTAAAGTCAACAAAGGCAATCATTGATTAGAAAGTAGTACAAATATTGTGTTTCAGTACTTTTAGAGGAAAAAATAAAAACAGCCACCAAAGAAGTATCAGAGGCATCTCTTCAAGGAAGTCTTCCCTTAATTGCTTTCACTCTACCCTACACTCTCTCTAAGAAGCTTGATGTATCCCTTTCATTGCATTTGCTCATATAGTGGGGATAATAGTACCAACATCAAACAGCTTTTGTGGAAGTTAATACATATACAAAGGCTAATACATATAGAGCCTTTTGAACAGTAAACAGAGAATAGTAGGCACTCAATAAATGTCAACTATTATTTATTATATCATCACCATCACCACAGTATATTGAAATAATCTGTTACTTAAATTTCTCCCCATTTAGAATTAAAGATCTCTTAGGGAAGACCTTTTTATCTTTACAGACCTAGTGCTTACCGCAATGCCTGGCATAGAGGAGGCACTCTGTAAGTGTTTCCTGAGCTAAACTGAGGTATAATTTATATACTTCTAGTAAATTTTGTCTGGGCTGCTGCCTCAGGTTTTCAGTGGTTCCAGCTCCTGAGAAGATAACTAGGAAATAAGGGAGAGATGTTTTCATAAATCATCTCTGGAAGTCCAACAGACTATATTGCCCTGCCTTACTTAATATTCTGTTTGTGATTATTTCACTGACCGAAATAGAAGGTTTACTATTTCCTTGATATACAGTTGTAGGCTCTAGCACTTAGAAATGAGGAATAAATATACAGAAGGAATATTCTAGGATATATCTTCCCAAGTGAAGTCTTCCATAGATATGTCACTATATAATAGCGGTATTTTCCAGCATTTTCCAATATGAGGCATAGCTTGAGCATAGCACAGTAACAAAAAGAAAACAAAACAAAAATTTTAAAAGGTATTTATCTTGGCTCCTTAGACGCTCTGTAAGAAAAGCATTCTTTGGTTAAATCTGAGAGACACACCTCAAAGTTTTATAGGAGGTTTATAATGAACATTATTAGCATATGAAATGCTTGGAGAAATCCTGAATAAGTACTTGATTAATTCATCATTTCTTAAATTTTGAAAGTCATAGAAAAAATTTTCCTTATCTAATTCCTATTGACATCTCATGGAGTTAGTGTTGCATGAATCAAACTTTGGAAAATGCTGCACTATGGAAAAATATTCATCCAGATATCTATTTTTTAATCAGTACATCTCTATGTAATTCATTTTTATAAATTCTAAGTTCATATGCATACAAATAGAAATGCAAATCTTGGCTAACTTGGATGTTCTGGGAATGGTAGGATGTTCTAGCCGACTTAATTGTAGAGTAAGTGCTAAGATGCATTTAACCTTTGTTGAAAAGCATTCTGAGTGTGCCTGGCTGGCTCAGTCGGTAGAGACTCATGTTCTTGGGGTTGTGAGTTCAAGCCCCACATTGGGTGTAGAGATTACTTAAGAATAAAATCTTAAAAAGACAGAGAGAGAGAGAGAGAGAAGAGAAGCATTCTGAAGCAATCTTAAACTTTAGTATGATACAGTCATCTGGGAATTTTGTTAAAGTGCATATTTGGTTCATTAGGTCTGGGATGGGATAAGAAGTTCTGTATTTTCTAATCAGCAACTGAATGATGCCAACGGGGCTGGCCTATGGACCACACACTGAGTTGCAGGTTACTTTTCCGCCTTGGTAAGCACAGTAGAATAAATATAATAAAATTGTTATTTTGAATAACATTGTACATGTTGATATAAGCACACGCTGAGATAGTTTAAATTTTTTAATATCATATCATAATATTGACTTGTTTTCTTGATACGATCTTCCTCAGAAAAGTAGGAACTAATGGGGGGAAAGTTCTAGTTACAGCAATATCTCTATCAGCATCTAGCATGAAATCTGGTACACTGTAACGTTAGTAAATGTTATCATATTAGTAAATTTATCATAAACTTTGTCAAAGTTAATAACTCTGAAGGTGGCACATAGACACATCTGTTAAGGAGATAGTCGATGATATGAAAATATTACTAGATA
The DNA here is from genome assembly GCF_014898765.1 of Herpailurus yagouaroundi. Lineage (NCBI taxonomy): Eukaryota > Metazoa > Chordata > Mammalia > Carnivora > Felidae > Herpailurus > Herpailurus yagouaroundi. The sequence continues at coordinate 25,275,422 of NW_024412413.1, read as the reverse complement.
AGAAAATGAAAACTCTGCCAAACATGTTGACAATCAAACAATATATTATGGAGAGTATGAAGGTAGAGAAAAGAACTGGATGTATGATAAGTATTGGGAGTTCCCCCTAGTTCAGAAAAGTTGAGAGAAGAACAGAAAGAATAATATTCTGGAAGAAGGTGCCAGTAAAGAAATCCATGCTAGGGAAGTTGACACAGATATCTTGTCCCAAACAAATGCCAGAATAGCCATAAAATGAATGGAGATATGCTTTCCTCAGCTGTCTAATCAGTGGATCAGGGGGCTGTCCGGAGAAGGAAAGAAGGAAATATGGATCTTCCCTACTAATCCATCTACCACCTACAATTACGCCAGAAGGACTAAATTGGTATCAGTTATTCTCATAACTTCCTTACTTGGTGCATTAAATACTATGAAGGTATTTGTTTAGGAGTGATTAGCAATTTCACTTAGCAGTAGTATTTTCTATCTTTCAGTCTTTCAGAATCTCATGACAACTTAAAGAGTTGAGTAAGTCAGGCAAATATGTTCTAAATACCTCATAATATTTCAGGGTTTTTTTTAATGTATTAATGTGGTCTTGGTGGCGTTTTCACTGAAATGGCTTTGGTGCTTTATTTAGGTCTTCTAATACTTAGATAATGCCTATAAATATCAACTTGGTAGGGCCCAGGAAAAATTATGCTAAATGATATGGTTGACTTTCAACCACTTGTGGGTAGTGCAGTCAGCTCCATCTCACTGTCAAAGATGAGGACACCAGGCAACCACCCATATTTTCTACTATTCTCATTCCCTTTTGTGTTGTTGCCTTCCCCCCTCTTTCTTGCCTTTATGGCCATTCTGAATTTTTTTCATTTCTCAAAGTATGTTATGTTCTTTGTCCTTCTGTTCCATTTTGGCTCTGGTTGTTTTCTCCACTAGGAATAAACTTAACCGTGCTATGTTGATTCCTATTAAACTTCAGGCCTCAGGTTTTATATCAAAACTCAAAACATTCAACTTGTTTTTTTAATTAATTTTTTAAAGTTTATTTGTTATGTAGAGAGAGAGAAAGTACAAGCAGAGAAGGAACAGAAAGAGAGGGAGAGAATCCCAAGCAGGCTGCACACTGTCAGCACAGAGCCTGATGCAGGCTTGAACTCACAAACTGTGAGATCATGACCTGAGCCAAAACCAAGAGTCAGATGCTTAACCAACTGAGCCACTCAGGCACCCCAAAACATTCAACTCTTGTTAAATGCTCCTCCTATGAGCTCCCTCCACACTCTCTAACACAATACTGAGCATACTTACGTGATCTAACATACATGTGCACACATACATACCACTATTTGCTTACATAAACACCTATAAAACAGACATGTATACTTTTACACAAATTCTCACATAAATAAACACTGTGAAAAGACTGTGTCTCCCTTATGTGTTGTTAGTTTTAGCTACATTCTCACATTTTGCTTATGTTTTTATAGAACTGGTAGTTTGGGGACCAAAACCTGTAAATTCTTTTTTTTTTATACAAGTCTCTAAAAGAGTTGTATAAGTAAAGTAGTGATCATTAACAAGGAGTCAGTCACTTTTTAACTAATCTCCTTTTTCATGATCTTTTTGTAAAATTCTGAATTTAAAATTCTAGGATTTAAAAAGCTCTCTAGGATTTAAAAAGCTAGAGCTGGCAACCTTTTTATATTTTGTAAGAATATGAGGGGCGCCTGGGTGGCGCAGTCGGTTAAGCGTCCGACTTCAGCCAGGTCACGATCTCGCGGTCCGTGAGTTCAAGCCCCGCGTCGGGCTCTGGGCTGATGGCTCAGAGCCTGGAGCCTGTTTCCGATTCTGTGTCTCCCTCTCTCTCTCTCTGCCCCTCCCCTGTTCATGCTCTGTCTCTCTCTGTCCCAAAAATAAATAAACGTTGAAAAAAAAAAAAAAGAAGAATATGAGCCATAGCTTGAACATAACACAGTAACAAAAAGAAACAAAACAAAAATTTTAAAAGGTATTTATCTTGGCTCCAGGTCTGCCAATAAACCTTTTACATTTCTTTAAAAAAATTTTTAATGTTTATTTTTGAGAGAGAGAGAGAGAAAGAGAGCGCGTGCGTGCAAGCTGGGGAAGGGTAGAGAGAGAGGGAGACACAGAATCCGAAGCAGGCTCCAGGCTCTGAGCTGTCAGCACTGAGCCTAATGAGAGGCTTGACTCAGACTACGAGATCATGTCCTGAGCGCAAGTCCAATGCCTAACCGACTGAGCCACTCAGGTGCCCCAAACCTTTTCTATTTCTATTTTTAATGGTTAAAGAACTTGTTTAGTTCCCTGATGTGTCCCTAGCTCTTGGCACTCAGTAGGCACTCAATATATATACATTGAATGTTTGAATGAACAAATATATGTTAGGTACATTGTACAACATAGTGTTTCAAGTCAATGCTATTTAATAGTATCTTTGAAAACGAATTTGAAAATGTTCCCCATTGGGGTGCCTGGGTGGCTCAGTTAGTTAAGCATCCAACTCTTGATTTCAGCTCAGGTCATGATGTCATGTTTGTGAGTTCAAGCCCCTTGTCAGGCTCTGAGCTGAGTGTGGAGTCTGCTTGGGATTCTCTTCCCCCCTCTCTCTCTGCCCCTCCCTTGCTTTCTCTCTTTCTCTCTCTCAAAATGAGTAAATAAACTTTTTTTAAAAAGCAATAAAAAAGGAAAAATGTTGCCAGTTGTCCAACAAGAGAGTTACCTTATCTAAGTTACTCAATGATAAATTCCTTTTCTATATTATTTGCTTAGTAGTTAGTACATTCTTATTTTTAGACATTTCTACTAGTGGTCTGAGGATATGCAATACACATATATACATATCTATCTATTATATATTTTTAAATATATATCTTTTCTTTTTAAACTTTTATTTTTAAGTAATTTCTATACCCAACGTGGGGCTTGAACTAACTCATGACCCTGAGATTAAAAGTAGCATGTTCAGGGCACCTGGGTGGCTCAGTGGGTTAAGTGTTCAATTTCAGTTCAGGTCATGATCTCACAGTTCATGGGTTCGAGCCCCACATCGGGCTCTGTGCTGATAGTTCAGAGCCTGGAGCCTGCTTCAGATTCTGTCTCCCTGTCTCTCTGCCCCTCCCCTGCTTGCTCTCTGTCTCTCTCTGTCTCTCTCTCTCTCTCTCTCTCAAAAAAGTGAATAAACATTAAGAAAAAAAAAGACTCGCATGTTCTAGAGACTAAGCCAGCAAGGCACTGCTCTATCTATTTAAATATATCCTGTAGAAAATGGTATTAGGACTGAATATATTGTGAGTCTAAGCAATTTTGTAAGCAGACCCTTCATTGAGCACTTGGGGCTGGGTCTTTATTTTATTTCCCAAGGTACTGTGGATTTTAAAGATGTAATTATCTTTGACATAAAGTGTTTTAAATCAATAAAGAGTAGAAATTCTGTAGCATTATTTCCACCTTCTATCTTATAGGACAATAATAGCTATTATAATGTTAGTTTCCATTTCTTGAGAGCTTTCTATAAAGGCAATGTGCTAAATAGTTTACATACTTTATTTTATATAATTCTCATTACCACCCTATGGGGAGAAAAAAAAAATCAAAATCCAAACAGCTTTAATAGCTGGCATAAGATCACATAACCATAAGGATCAGGGAAAGCTTCTATTCCAGATCTGTTCAAAACCTACTCAAATGAAAGGAGCAGGAGTAAAATGGAATTCTCAGAGAAATATTAAGATGCAAATCTAAATTTTGGGCTCAATGTTGAAAGTGAGCTGTGCCACCTTCTGTCTTCTACAATTTAAGAGAGAAAGCTTGTAACAAGCAAGAGCACTCAAATTTCATGTAGATATCTCCTGTCTGATGTTAAAAATATGTATTTTTCAAGAGCAATAGAATTTTTTTTCCTTTAAATTAAAAAAAAGGCAAGATTTTAAATGATTCTTTCCCACTGTATTGCTCCCTTCCTGTCTCTGTTTTTGAGCCAGAACATGGAGTCCTTGGTGGGGAAAGGAAATGCATGATCATCAATCTCCATTAACAGTCTTGAGTGGTTTTTGTCGTCTAATAATTTCTGAGTTGATAGATGTATAGCTACTCATGTAGTTAGATGAGCTATTCATCCACATTGGACATCTCCTTAAGCTCTGACTGTGCCCTTCAGAGTCACATGTTTCAGATAATGTCTCATTAATTGAGCAGATCTTTTAAATTCTACTCTTTTTTCATATAAACGTCTTCTTGGAATTATGCTAACAAAAAAGCAAAATCCATTTTATGGTGTTTTGGGGAAGAGTAGGGGATTATTGTTATGTTCTAAATTAGTCTGTAATACATGGGTACATTAAGGCAGTGTCAACCAAAGTATATTCATAATGATATGAAAACCTGTGGTTTTTCAGGTTTCACATTTGCTGTAGAGATGAAGCTAGAATAACCCAAGTGCAGATAATAACTCTTTATTTCATCATTTTGAGTTCACTTATTGTCTAAGTCCTACTCATATATTTAGTCTTAAGATAATTTTACAAGAAAAGAAAACACTTTTCTTGGTAATCTCTGCACCAAATGTGGGGCTTGAACTCATGATCCCAAGATCAAGAGTCACATGCTTTACAAACTAAGCCAGCCAGCATCCCCTTAAAAATTTTTTAAAGGGCACCTGAGTGGCTGGGTCAGTTGAGTGTCAGACTTCGATTCAGGTCATGATCTCACAGTTCCTGAGTTCAAGCCCCACATCGGGCTCACTGCTGTAAGCACAGAGCCCTTTTCAGATCTTCTGTCCCTCCCCCACTGATGCTCTTTCAAAAATAAGTAAAACATTTAAAAATTTATTGTAAATATATCTTTCTTTCAGCATCCTTTTTTTTTTTTTATCTTGGGTCATCTAGTTTTCCAAAATGTGATGCTATGGGAAAAAATTTTACTTCATGCAGAGTGATAAAGGAGATTATTTTTATGAAGTTGAAAGTTCATGCCTTTTATCAATGAAGAAATGAACTAGTGTATGTGAGTGTATTGTCTGAGAATTTCATGACCTCTCTCCCATGGATCAGCATATAAAAGATGGAAAGATTCATCTCTTTTGTACAAAGCAAGTTTTTTTTGTTTGTTTTTTTTTTGTTTTTTTTTTCAGTAACCACTAGTTGACTTACTTTTGCAAGCATCTGGAGCAGAAAAAGGTCTCCGGAGGTCCCGGTAGAAGCCTGGCTTACATCGCTGGCAATGCTGACCTTCTGTGTTGTGCTGACAGTCATTGCAGACACCCCCACTACGATTACCTGATGCCTCCCACACCTTAATGTCAAAGTGACAGGCATCAGCATGCCCATTGCACTTGCAGGCTGAGGGGGGAAAAAGGCATGGGAGGAAACCAAATAATTAAAAATAAAACAACAGGTTCTCTAATATTCAGGCAGTTAAAAATAGGGTAAGCTGATTGCTAATTTTTTAATTCAAATATAATTAACATATAGTGTTATTTTTAAAAATTTATTTTTAGTTTTTTAAATAGTGTATATTTTCACAGTACATGCTCAAAACATATAAAGTATATAAAAGGCAGACAATGAGAACTCTAGTATCCCTATCCCTGTGTATCCTGTCCTCCCTATTTTTAACAGGTTACTACTTTTTTTTTTTCAGTTTCTTGTGTATCCTTCCAGTGTTTCTTTGTAATTTTTAATTAAAAAATAATTAAGTTTTGGGATATGCCTGAAAGTCAGCAAGGCATAGATCCATCTCCTTAGGCAGAGATGTTACTGTTTCCTTAGCAACTGGGGTTGACATTTATTGTGGAAAAACTATTTGAGTGGCTACCCATTTCCTCCCCGCCAAGGACCAGAGTCATCACTGTGGGTCCCCTGACCATGCTTAGAAAACTCCACATTGTCAGGAATTATTTGAAAATGAAAATTCATATTGCAGATACAGGTCTGAATTCATGCTCACTGAGAAGCCTAGAAGGAACCTTATGGGGACAGGGATTAGGAATTTGTCAGGTAGATTGATTTGTCTTTCATGAAGTACTATTCCTTAGCTATTGATGTACTGGTGAGTACAAGATAGTTTCCTATAGAAGCCTGAATTTTTTTTAGAGAAGAGACCCACATTGTTTCTTTTGTAACAATTTCTCTAAGTCATTTATAATATCAATAGCACCACGTGACAAGTCTCTGTGTTCTACAGGTCTTTAGATACGCAGTTGGTGTCTGTGGAAAGGACCAGGAATGGCACTCTAGGAATTTAGGAGAAATTCTTTAGATTCTTTTGATGAGTGATTTAGAATAAGAATGCAGACATTTTCGTGGACGTCAACCCGTGTTTGTGCTATTGTTTTTTCATTGTTTCCTTGATGTGTTGTTATGATATTTTGACCAGATTCATAATCTTTAAAAAGCATAAGATAATTCAGGATTTATGCCTAGAGGAAATCCTTTACTTTTCCTAGAAACTAAAATAAATCAATTATGATTCCAAATTATGTATGGGAAGAGACTTCCCACAATGTTACCCATGGTGCTTGCCTTTTAAATCCTTGTAAAATTGAAGTTTGTGAGTATAAACATTGTTATGGGTATGTGTATGTGTCTGAACATTTTGAACTGCAAAGAAAAAAATCGTTTTTATTCCCATATTTTTTACCCTTTTATCTAATCTTGAAACTCCCACGTTAGCCTTGGTAATGTAGTCCAATTCTTGACTAACTGGCTTAATTTCAAATTTGATCTGTCATTTCAAGTATCATAAGTGAAAAGAAAGGCATTATGGCATTATTGAAAAAAAAAACACAAACATTTAATTTGGAGTCTGAAGAGCTGTGATCAAGTCCTGACAATCATTTACTAACTTTGGCAAGTTACTTAATCTTACTGAGCCTCAATTTCCTGATCTCTAAAATGGGATTAACACCATCTGCTTTATAGGTTTGTTTTGAGAACCAAACTGGAGATAGCTATTTTCATGGTTATAATTCAATATTTCAGCTGTGAGGGTAATTGTATGCCATAATCCTCCTGTTGCTCTTGTGTCTAGCTATGTTTTATTATGTCAACTTCTCAAGAAGGGTGCTTAGATTCTGCAAAGCATCCAAGCATTGGGCAACACATTGTTGGTGAAATAGTCATATTGGCAACTTTGCAAGCAGCAATTGTTTCCAATGGTGGAGGTTTTAGTGGGCAGTGATATGGGCTATATTTGTGTAGGTTACAGTGCCTGTCATCTACCACTTTATATTGTATTTCTAGAGACCAAGGAGTCCAGAGATAAGTTTACTTTACAAAGAAGGCTTTTAGTCTTGTGGGCTTGGTACTCACTTCTGCACTCTTTAGGAGATCCTGTTTTGCCATCAGCTGCCTCCCAGGGGCGGTCATTGTATAATGGTGCACAGTGTTGGCAGTGGGTACCTGCTGTGTTGTGCTTACACATACACTTCCCATGGACCTACAAAGAAAAATAAATAAGAGCTGTGAGGCACAAACAATGCTGGGAAGGAATATTCTTCCCATAGTCTTATCTCATTTGTTGGCTTTAGCAATATGATATTCATACACTTCCCTAAAAAAGCCATCAAGGTGGGAGATCCTTTCTTTAGTTTGTCTTGTGATTAATTCAAAAGGTTACATAATATATTTTTCTTGGCTGTAAATTATGTGACCCTAATGAGCAATTCTTAGGTACTGGCTAGATATTTATTTAAATTTTTAATGCCTTAACATTTTTAAAATTCTTTACACAAGAGTACTACATCCTCACTATAGAAAATTTGGAAATCTGTAAATATGATTATCTCATATCATAATCATAATCAACATTTGAAGTTTATATTTCTAGTACTTTAAAATATAATTATATAATTCTTTTTCATATAACAATATATTGACATCATCTTTCCATTTCATTAAATATTCTTGTACAACACACATTTTAATGGCTCCCTTGTATGGTGTACAACTTATTTTACCAATCACCTATTTTTGGTTAATTAGGTTTTTAATTATTTTTACATATATTTTAATTCTATAATGAATATCCTTGTAGCTAACTATTTGTGTACATCTTTGTTTGGAATGTGTTTTCTAGAAGTAAAATTGATCAATCAAAAATGTATATATTTTTGAGGCAGCTGGATGGCTCGGTCAGTTGAGTGTCTGACTCTTGATTTCAGCTCAGGTCATGATCCCAGGATTGTGGGATTGAGCCCTGAGTTGGGCCCCACGCTGAGTGTGGAGCCTGTTTAGGACTCTCTCTGCCTCTGCTCATCTCTCCCGTTTGTGTGCTCTCTCTCTCTAAAATAAAAATAAATAAATAAAATAAAAAACTTTATAAAAAAACAGACATATATGTGTGTGTGTGTGTGTGTGTGTGTGTATAGTTGTTTAAGACTTTGAATATATTTTGTCATAATTACCATAAAATTTTCTTTTCATCCTACAATTCAGAGTAGTTGAGGATTTATTAAAATAGTGTTTCTCACAGAGAGGAATACTTTAGTAGAATTCTTTAGGATCTGAGAGTTTTATGAGGATTTTAATATTTTTTGTATAATCTCACCAATAATTTCTAAAAATTAATATCTTGGATCATTTTGAATACTCCCTAGTGGGGCGCCTGGGTGGCGCAGTCGGTTAAGTGTCCGACTTCAGCCAGGTCACGATCTCGCGGTCCGTGAGTTCGAGCCCGCGTCAGGCTCTGGGCTGATGGCTCAGAGCCTGGAGCCTGTTTCCGATTCTGTGTCTCCCTCTCTCTCTGCCCCTCCGCCGTTCATGCTCTGTCTCTCTCTGTCCCAAAAATAAATAAAAAAAACGTTGGAAAAAAAAATTTTTTTTAAAAGAATACTCCCTAGTAACTGTTGCCATGAATTCTAGTACCAACATGCACTTACTGACATGTGATGTCATGACTGTACAAATGAGAGTTTTGTAAAGTAGCTCAGAATGGGGTTTCCAAATTTGGATCTATAAGGGTTTTTTTTCTTGAGAAACAGTAGAAAAGGTAAATTAGCATGAAAGTAATAAATTATACCAACCAGTCAACAAATATAACTACCAAAATAGGCAATATGTTAGGCAATGTTTGGTACACAAAGCATTACAAAACGTAATTTGTGTTTCAGAATAGTGTAATGTAGGTGGATAAAATATTTACATATAAAAATATTATAGATAAATAAGACAATAAATACCTAAGAAAACAAAATGATATGAGAATTTAAAAGATGCAGAAGTCATCAGAGATTAGCAGTTGTGGGGGCTTTAGAAGGGGGTTGAATTTTAAGCTGGTCCTTAAACATGGGCAGTATTTCTGACAGGCAGAAGGGAAGAGACTTTCCAGGAAGAGGAAACAAAATGAATCAAGTTGTGGTGCTAGGAGGCTACGGAGAATCTCTGAACAAAGTTTATTTCAGTACAGCTAAAATATTTTGATGGCAATGATAAAGGAACTACTAAAAATGACATGAAATGACATGTACTTGGGGTGGGCAGAATCAAAATGAGTCCCTAGAGTTCAACAAATCTGGAAATAGCTACACCAATACATTGATGAACTATGCCTGACCTAATTTAACCCTAGAGTAAGTTGTGTTTTCTTACCCAGGAGCCCCTTTGTCTTTTAATTCTCTTAGTGCCTCTTCACTAGTAGAGGCATTCTGGATTATGCATTATCCAAGTGTGTGATATGATTACTACAGACATTATGCTCACAAAAAGTTCAAGGAATTATATAGGCATGGAGGACTGAAGACTCCTTGTGAATGATCTGTATGAAACCTAAGTGTTATAGTCTGGAAAATTTAATAAATAATGATTTTGATGGCCATCTTGCTAAATTTCATTTCTTTGTATTATAATGTAAGTTTTTTTAGTTAATGAAAATTAATTATAGCTGCTCTTTCAGTTCTTAGGGATTAATTAAAGAATATAACTTTTTTTAAGAGGGTGGGATTAGCTCCTTAGAGTATGATGATGCAAAAATTTTTGTTGATTTTCCTTATAGAAATGGAACTAGTGTTATAGATTCAATTTACTGATTTGGGTACTGGAAAGCCCAAGTGTGAGCTGAGTTACAGTCACCTATTTTCTTGGGCTTCTCTTTGTGACTTTCTCTGCTAGGAGCTGTTTACATGTGAAGTTCCATGGAGTTGTAAGATACATCTCCATTCACACATTCAGGTAAATTCTAAAGACAAATTTGCACTTCAATTTGGAATCTGTAGGAATTCAATTTTTACTGCTCTATAAGAGTGTGGTCTTTTTATCCTAGCTCTTGGAAATCTGGTTTTTCATATATTCTGATAGAAATCCTCCAGTCTTACTGTTTTTATTAAATCTTTTAAATTCAACCTTCCTTAGTATGATGAAAAACAGAAACTCTTTATTATATAACTTTGGTGTGGTAAGATTCTCTAAAGGCTCTTAGTAAACCTGGACAGTTCTTTGTTTACTTGTGCTAGATGTTGATTTCAAGCAAAATGGAGTCTTTGGAAAAACGGAGAAAGAAAAATCTCTCAATGTTGAAGAGTTTGGTAAAGTGAAGATACACTTATATAGCTGGCAGAAGTCGGTAGCATAATGAAAATAACGAGAAGAGTAGTTTTGTAATTAATTCCCTAAGTTCTATAACCTAGTTTAAAAAAATACTACACACAAAACATCTAGGATACAAATATTTAATGGCATTAGAGTCAGAATTCCTAGAATAAACCATCCCTAATTCACCACTGCTGTTATATGGAGTACTATCTGAGGGGGGCATTTTAGAAAATGTTAAGTCTAACTAACATAAATATGGTAAAGACCAACATCAACAAATGCTATTTGCGTAAAACTTCTTAGTCCTTGAGGCTGTGTCTTAAAGAACACATAGGATTTTCCTTAGAGACAAGGACAAGAAGATAAGAATCCCAAAGGAATATTCTAGAAAAAAAGTCAGTAAATAAAGAGGGCATGTGTTGGGGGATTGGTTCTATACAGATCATGAAGCACATTAAATATTAGCTTAGGATGCTGGAATTTACCCTGTAGGTACTGAAGATCTATGAAAATTTTTGTGTAAGGAAATGATTAAAAGGTATATTAAATACACTTCTTTTCTTCTTTAAAAAAAAAAACTTTCTACCTCATTCTTATCTTGTCTGTTGTGTTCTTTCTTCCCCTTCCTCTTTTACTATTTCTTATAGTATATATATATATATATGTATATATATATATATATATATATGGTCATTTTATACATATATATACAGTAAAACCTTGGTTTGAGAGCATAATTCGTTCCAGAAACATGCTTGTAATCCAAAGCACTTGTATATCAAAGCAACTTTCAAGAACCATTGGCTCAGTTGTGATCATGTGATGTTCGGCATCATGTACTACTCATACTGCAAGACATTGCTCGTTTATCAAGTTAAAATTTCTTAGAAATGTTTGCTCCTCTTGCAGAACACTCACAAAACAAGTTACTCACAATCCAAGGTTTTACTGTATATTTTTTTACCCCAGCTTATGCTTTCCAACAGTCAGTGGCACTCAAAACTCACATATCTTTTCTGATAATGTTCAAAATTTTTCAAGGTTGTTAATTCTTATATTATTGCTTTTTAGCATCCTTTCTACTTTTAAACAACCACTTACTAAGTACTATATAAAGATAGATGCTACAAAGTATTGTTCATTCTCTTTGGAGGAACCAAACTATCATTATAGGTCAATTTATCAGGTTTGATCTTGGAATGCCCCAGACTTATAAGTAATTTCACCCAGCTGATAGGTTAGCCCTGGCCCACAAATTCCAGGCCTCAGGAGGCCACAGACATATAGGGAAACTTCATCAAACATTCACATGTATTACAAGATAATGGGGGCAGGTCAATTCCCTCTGGAGTAAGGATTTCAGAGCATTCCCTTGCTCCCACATGCTGAGAATTGGGATGAACCTCCCAGGGTCTGAAAAATGCCAGCTTAGCAAATTTTTCTGCACACAGAAAAATTCAAGGAGCTGTCATTTTGAGAATTACCAAAAATAGCTGTAAATCATTACCTAGACCATCTGAAACAAGAAGTCCTTCCTCAGCAATACAACTGTTAACTGTTCAAGCTTGAAAGATCACCCACTATTTGATGCTTGTGAAAAATGTGCAAGTAAAACTAGGTCTTTATTGAAAGAAAAGAAAAAAAACAAAAAGGAATCTTTAGTAACAAGTTAAACATGGCTCTTGTTTGGTCACAAACATGAATTAGATAAAGGGCAGGAAAATGGGATTATGTACTTAAGGTTTAGTTGAAGAAGAGTGATGTCTGGCTGTCTAATTGGAAAAGGAGAAATTGACTTTAATAACAAATTTATAACTCCTAATTATATAAGAAATATTCCTTGGCATTTTGGATATTCTATGCATTTCATAACTTCCTCCCTTATACTAAGTACTTTATTCTATTAATGTCAAAATTTTTCCTACTGGGACGCCTGGGTGGTTCAGTCAGTTAAGCATCCAACTCTTTATTTCAGCTCAGGTTATGATCCCAAGGATCGAGCCCCACTGTTAGTGCAGAGCCTGCTTGGGGTTCCTTCTCTCCTTCTCTCTCTGCCCCTTCCTCATGTTCTCTCTCTCTTAAAGAAAACAAACATTAAAAAATTTCCTACTTGTATCTAATATTACTTATTTGTTACTAATATTAATCTATTTGCAAGTAATTTTTAGCATACTTACAGGGAAGGACTCATGCAAACTTTGAACCAGTAATTTGAGCAATTATTGGAACAGAATGCTCATTAGTAGCTATGCACTTCAGTGACAAATATATATTAGAGACAAAAAGATAAGGAGAGAAAATACAGTTTCTACATATTTGAGGATCAAAATATAGGAATCTGGGTGGCGGCAAAATGAGGAAATTATTATCTTTCAAATCCATCCCTATAAGACAGATAGTCTTGCTTAGAAAAGCTGCTTCTTCATTGTTGCTTTTGAGGCAGAAAGCCTTCTAGTAGTCTGCAGCCATGGAATTGAGGAAGTTGGCCACAGCAAGAGGTTGTGAGAATTGGATGACTGGTAGTGTCAGGCAAATGGGCTGGACAATCACTTATCAAGATGTCGTAAAACATTTAAACATTAGATGGGAGATTGCCTTAGACAACTTTTAGGGTCCTACCAGACTTAGGGTTCTATGATTTTTTTTTTTAATTTTTTTTTTAACGTTTATTTATTTTTGATACAGAGAGAGACAGAGCCTGAACGGGGGAGGGTCAGAGAGAGAGGGAGACACAGAATCAGAAGCAGGCTCCAGGCTCTGAGCCATCAGCCCAGAGCCCGACGCGGGGCTCGAACTCATCACAGACCGCGAGATGGTGACCTGAACTGAAGTCGGACGCTTAACCGACTGAGCCACCCAGGTGCCCCATGGGTTCTGTGATTTTAAGGCCTGCTTCTCTGTGTTCAGAATACTGAACTACTAAAGAAGACTCATGTGGCTGGGTCTTATTATCTCACCAATGCAGAACATTTCCAGATCATCTGAAAACCAAACAAGGGAGAGCAAAGAAAATATGTATGTCTTCATTCCTGCAGCACTTCTTGTGACACAAAGGAAAAGGTAAATAAATGTTAATAATCTCTGAAGACAGACTTTCATTTGTTGATACTGACTATACCTAAGCTAACATAAATTCTGTTCTTTTTTATTTTTCTCCTCCTGTTCTCCTCCCCTGCCTCATTTCCCCCATTGCTTGTGACTAAAGATATCATAGACTAAATATCATCCTAGCTCCTGCCTTTTAAATAAAGATATATTTCATCATCTAGTGATGCTTACTACAGACATTCACCATAATGGAAATTACCAAAGCAAAAAATCAATCTGG
>NW_024412413.1:25257630-25261462 GCF_014898765.1 Herpailurus yagouaroundi | reverse complement strand
CCCCCCCCCCCCCAGGAGACTTTACAGCTAAGTATTCAGAAATTCTTGAATTTCATAAATTAAGTTAATTTCCTTGTGCTATTGTGCCATTATTGTTTACATATACATGATTTTATTTTCATTTTTACCATTCAATTTTGAATTTTGATGGAAGAATGAGTCTTCTATTATACTGTCATTGGAACTTTAAAAAATGTTTGTGAAAAGAGAATGCAAACAGTGCCTACTCTATGAACCAAAGGAAAATGCCCACTTAAAGGCAGCTGCAGCAATTCATGGAACTCCATTTAGCTATGACAAATGATTTAGAAGTGGAATAATGCTATGCAGCAATTTAAGACAAAATGTGAAGGCAAAAACTGATTAATTTATAAAGAGATAGTATGTCCCTTTTAAAGAAAAGGATTAACTTTGAAAAGAATGAACTTCTTATGCATGAAAAGAGATAAATTCTAATAATGGGCTAGCCTGTTAGAACCTGCTCCTCTAATACAGGACAAAAACATGGGCAACAATGCTACAGCACAAACCTTTGAATAGAGAGTATTGTCAGGAAACATGTCTTTTCATTAACAAATAAAATATTCCTTTTCCCCATTAAAGGTTTGCATGTTTTAATTTAACAGAAGATGTGGGAGTTCTATGGTGAATATGAAGCATAATAATTGAATTTGGTGGAAAAGGGGGCTTGAAACATTCTGTCAGAATGGGGCAAAAGAGGTTGAAGGCTGGTTCCAAACCCTTGCCCAATAATACATATAGCAAGAATGCAACGAATTGAAAAAGTTTTACAAGGGCACCTTTTGGGATGAGCACTGGGTGTTGTATGGAAACCAATTTGACAATAAATGTCATATATTGAAAAAAAATACAAAAAAAAAAAAGAAAAAGTTTTACAATCTATTCATTGGTCTGAAGTTGGACACTAGAGAAAACAGCTCTTGTGAGAAAGTATGGGCAATAAAATAAAGATAGGTATAGAGCAGAAAAAAATATGTTTAAAGAATGAAAATTGGCCAGTACTTTGAGACTTCTCTCTTTTCAGTTAGTCAGTTGCCTGCAATTCTTAGCTTTTAAATGGGGTTGTAGGTCCAGGAGCCCATAACAATGTACTTATGCTCAGAAGGGGCAAATCCTTAAGTATTAGTAACAAACATATCAGCTGGGATTATAACCATTGGTTCTCAATCCCAGAACTGGACTCAGAGTTGCCTAGATAGAGAATGAACTGGCTTCCTGATGGAGGGAAAGGGAATGTCTTAAGGGAAGGAGCTAAAGACAAACTATGCCTATATTCACTATCTTGCCAAGAATCTTGTTCTGGTTGATAGAACTGGAAAAAAGCATGAATGGAGCCAATGTAATTTCGCAAGAAAATTGCATTTAGTACACTGCATGGTAATCATGTGTTTATCTGCCTCTCTCCACTAGATTGTAAGCCCTTGCAGGAAAAGAACCAGTGGGTTAAATTTCTTTGAATCTCTAGTAACTGGCATAGAATATGTTTTCAATAAATATGTGTTAATTTTTTCCATTCAGGAAATATATTTTAAGGGCACATTGAGAACCTTAGTTATTGAATTTACTTCCATTTCATAAACTTGCCAAGAAAAGCAGGGTACCAATTATGCATTTAAAGTGGGAATGGGAAGGGGCACCTGGGTTGCTCAGTCAGTTAAGCGTCCGGCTTCAGCTCAGGTCATAATCTGTGCTGACAGCTCAGAGCCTGAAGCCTGCTTCAGATCCTGTGTGTCCCTCTCTCTCTGCCCCTCCCCCCCCCCTCTCTCTCTCTCTCCCCCCCTCAAAAAAATAAACATTAAAAAAAAGACATTTAAAGTGGGAACGAGATACTTTCAGTTGTTTGTCACAAAACAGTATTTTGTGTAGAGTAGGATTGAAACACATTCAGGTTTGTCTAGAGTGCTTCCTATAAGGTATATAGTAGTTCACAACTGGGCAAGGCATGTTCGTAAATATGTTTTTATCTCTAGTAGTCATCAATAGTTGCTCTGGGAGATTTGTAAGCTTAAGGAACATGGGTCATTCATGGAGAGTAATAATAACAATAATGATGATGAGGATAAATAATAACAAGATAATAACAACAATAGTAGTAGAAGATAATAACAATAATGATGAGGAGGATAAATAATAACAAGATAATAACAACAATAGTAGTAGTAGAAGCTAATATTGAGTAGCACTATGTACTGGGCACTGCTCTGGTTCATTATATAAGCATTAACTCAATGGATGTACACAAGAACCCTATAAGGTGAGTACAATTATCATTGCCATTTCGCAAAGGAAACTGAAGTTTGAAGAGTTTAGATGACTTGCCTAAGGTTACAAAAGCCAGGAAGTGGTGGAGCTGTTGTATTTGAATTCTGGCAGTCCGTTATGAGTCTTAATCCCTAACCTATGCTAGGATAAAACCCTGGGGAATAGGATTTTGAGAGATCTGCTTTGGCCAAGTCCCTTGAGGGTGTTACCTAAATAAAATAGCTGTGTTCCAGGGTGCGCCTGGGTGGCTCAGTCGGCGTCCGACTTCAGCTCTGGTCGTGAACTTGCGGTTTGTGAGTTTGAGCCCCGCAACAGGCTCTGTGCTGACAGCTCAGAGCCTGGAGCCTGCTTCAGAGTCTGTGTCTTCCATTCTCTCTGCCCCTGCCCTGCTCATGCTCTGTCTCTCTCTGTCTCTCAAAAATAAATAAATGTTAAAAAAAATTAAAAACATAAAATAGCTGTGTTCCAAATCAATTTGTCCTTGAAGAGCTCTTCAGGACAGAAGCTGTTTTGGACTCAAAGTGAGCCATTTCATGGGTGTTCTGGCCTTGAGTGGATTATTAGTCCTATTCCTCTGGGAGAAGCCTCGCAGTTTTGGAGATAGGGGAATACAGGAAGATTGGCCCCCCATTTCCCTCACCTGGCTTGAAAAAGTTTAGGGTACGTTGAGATGGAGAATACTTTTAAAATCTCCTTGGTTCAATGTAAAACCTATCTGAGCACTGAAAATTCTGATGCCTCCTAGGGGCATCTCTGGGCCACTGCAAGTTTTACTTATCAAACTCCAGTGAATAAATTTACAAATGGAGATGATAACAGGAATGTAAATGAAGTCTAATTAAACCTTTGCTCTTTGTGGATAGCACCTCTTTTATGTTATTTACTCTATTAGATGTGATGTGGTAGGGATAGTAATAACACATAGTGTGATGGTTTTTATAGTCAGTATTAATTTAGGTTATGGAGAATGGTTAAGGAGAACACTGCATAACCTGATTCAGATACATTTTGAGATTCAGGTTGCTGGGTTATTTCCATTTTTTCATGTACAAAATTCCATAAGCCCCCAAACTGTGATTTGTATATCTAAGTGGCAGTTTATTTGTACCATTGTGCATGCTCTTTACCATAAAAAATCAGGACTATTCAGAAACATACATATAAGACACATAAAATTTCCAAATGCTACCAACTTTGTGTACTCCAAATTATGGGCATTTATTCCAAGATTACTCAAAGATGTGGTTCAGCAGATCTTTTTTTAATAGTATTACAGCTAGAACTAAGAACTAAAAATCAAGTTTTGTGGGTTATCTTTCAACGTACCAAGACAAAAGAAAGCAAAAAAACCAAAAAACCAAAAAACAAAAACAACAACAACAACAAAAAAACCAACCTCCCAAACCTACCTATCTGCATAAAAGAATGCAGAAACTGCTTCAGGGCAGAGAAAAGCATAATCTGGGTCTTTCAAATAAATTGCAAAACACTTTTGTATTTAAAAATATTGCTAATAAAGTAACCTCATTTTAAAAGCCAAGTGAAAGAA
>NW_024412413.1:25231043-25252630 GCF_014898765.1 Herpailurus yagouaroundi | reverse complement strand
TTTTTTTTTTTTTTAAGTTTTTATTTTAATTCCGGTGTAGTTAACATATGGTGTCATTTTAGTTTCAGATGTATAATATAGTGATTCAACAATTGCATATATCACTTGGTGCTCTTCACGACGAGTGCACCCCTTAATTCCCATCACCTATTTCACTCGTTCCCCCCTCTGGTAACCATCAGTTTGTTCTCTATGGTTAAGAATCTGTTTCTTGGTTTGTCTCTCTCTTTTCTCGTTGCTCATTTGTTTTGTTTCTTAAATTCCACATATGAGTGAAATCATATGGTATTTGTCTTTCTCTGATTGACTTATTTCACTTAGCATAATACATTCTAGCTCCATCCACATCGTTGCAAACGGCAAGATTTCATTCTTTTTTATGGCTGAATATTTCATTGTATATATATATGCCACATCTTCTTTATCCATTCTTCTATCAGTGGACACTTGGACTGCTTCCAGATCTTGGCTATTGTAAATAATACTGCTATAAACATAGGGGTGCATGTATCTCTCTGAATTAGTGTTTTTATATTTTGGGGGGTAAATACCCAGTAGTGCCATTGCTGGATAGTAGGGTAGTTCTATTTTTAACTTTTTGAGGAACCTCCATACTGTTTTCCAGAGTGGCTGCACCAGTTTGCATTCCCACCAGCAGGGCCAGAGGGTTCCTTTTTTGCCACATCCTCACCAACACCTGTTGATTTTAACCATTGTGATAGGTATGCAGTGATATCTCAGTGTGATTTTGATTTGCATTTCCCTGATGATGAGTGATGTTGAGCATCTTTTCATGTGTTTATTTGCCATCTGTTTGTTTTCTTTGGAGAAATGTCTGTTAATATCTTTTGCCCATTTTCAAATTGGGTTATTTGTTTTTGGGGAGTTGAGTTGTATAAGTTCTTTATATATTTTGGATACTCATCCTTTATTGGATATGTCATTTGTAAATATCTTCTCCCATTCTGTAGATTGCCTTTTAGAGTTCTTGTTTCCTTCACTGTACATAAGCTTTTTATTTTGATGTATTCCTAATAGTTTGTTTTTGCATTTGTTTCCCTTGTCCCATGGGACCTATTTAGAAAAAAAAGTTGCTACATTTGATGCCAGAGAAGTTACTGCCTGTGCTCTCTTCTAGGATTTTTATGGTTTCAGGTCTCACATTTAGGTCTTTAATCCATTTTGAATTTATTTTTGTGTATGATGTGAGAAAGTGGTCCAGTTTCATTCTTTTCCATGTTACTGTCCAGTTTTCCTAACAGCATTTATTGAAGAGACTCTCTTTCCCATTGTATATTGATTCCTCTTTTGTCAAAGATTAATTGCCCATATAATTATGGGTTTATTTCTAGGTTTTTTATTCTGTTCTATTGATCTATGTGTCTATTTTTGTGCCAGTACCATACTGTTTTGATTATTATAGCTTTGTAGGATAACTTGAAGTCTGGAATTGTGATGCCTCTGGTTTTGCTTTTCTTTTTCAAGATTGCTCTGGCTATTCAGGGTCTTTTGTGGTTCCATACAAATTTTTAGGATGATTTGTTGTAGTTCTGTGAAAATTAATTTGTTAATTTTCATGATTTGGTGTAGTTCTGTGAAAATTAATTCTGCATTAAATGTGTAGATTGCTTTGGGTAGCATAGACATTTTAACTTGTATTTGTTCTTCCAGTCCATGAGCGTGGAAGTCTTTCCATTTCTTTGTGTTGTCTTCAATTTCTTTTATCAGTGTTTTATCATTTTCAGGGTACAGTCTTTTCACCTCTTTGGTTAGGTTTAAATATGTTATTATCTTCGGTATAATTGCAAATGGAATTGTTTTCCAAGTTTCTCTTTTGGCAGCTTTATTATTGGTGTGTAGAAAAGCAACAGATTTCTGTACATTGATTTTGAATACTATGACTTCACTGAATTCATTTATTGGTTCTAGCAGTTTTTTGGTGGAGTCTTCCGGGTTTTCTATATAAAGTATCATGTCATCTACAAACAGTGAAAGTTTGACGTCTTCTTTCCAATTTGTTGTCTGATTGCTGTGGCTATGATTTCAGGTACTATATTGAGTAAAAGTGGTGAGAGTGGACATCCTTGTCATGTTCCTGACCTTACAGGAAAAGCTCTCAGTTTTTCCCTATGAAGGACGATGTTAGCTGTGGGTTTTCATATATGGCCTTTATTATGTTGAGATATGTCCCTCTAAACCTACTTTATTGAGGGGTTTTATCATGAATAGATATTGTACTTTGTCAAATGCTTTTTCTGCATCCACTGAAATGATCATATGTTTCTTATCCTTTCTCTTACTGATGTGATGTATCACGTTGATTGATTTGTGAATATTGAACCACCCTTGAAACCCAGGAATAAATCCCACTTGATCATGGTGAATGATTTTTTAAAATGTATTGTTGGATTCAGTTTGCTAGTATTTTGTTGAAGATTTTTGCATCTATATTCATCAGGGATGTTGGCCTGTATCTCTCTCTCTCTCTCTCTCTCTCTCTGGTATCTTTATGGTAATGCTTGTCTCATAAATGAATTTGAAAGTTTTTCTTCTTTTTCTATTTTCTGGACTAGTTTGAGAAGAATAGGTATTAATTCTTCTTTAAATGTTTGGTAGAATTTGCCTATGAAGACATCTGGTCTTGGATTTTCATATGTTGGGGCTTTTTTTTTTATCACTGATTCAATTTCTTTGCTGGTAATCAGTCTCTTCAAATTTTCTATTTCTTTTTGTTTCAGTTTTGGTAGGTTACATGTTTCTAGGAATTTATCCATTTCTTCTAGATTGTCCAATTTCTTGGCATATAGTTTTTCATATTTTCTTATAATTGTTTGTACTTCTGTGGTGTTGATTGTTATTTCTCCTCTCTCACTTGTAATTTTATTTATTTGGGTCCTTTCCTTTTTTCTCTTTAAAAAAAATTTTTTTTAATGTTTATTTTTGAGAGAGAGAGAGAGCATGAGCAGAAGAGGGGCAGAGGGAGAGGAAGACACAGAAATCTGAAGCAGGCTCCAGGCTCTGAGCTGTAAGCACACAGCCCAACATGGGACTTGAACTCATGAACCATGACATCATGACCTGAGCCAAAGTCGGACACTTAACTGAATGAGCCACCCAGGTGCCCCGCTCTCTCTTTTTCTTGATAGGTCTTACCAATTTATTGACTTTTTCCAAAGAACCAGCTCCTGGTTTCATTGATCTATTCTATTGTCCATTGTTTTCCTGGTTTCTGTATCATTTATTTCTGCTCTAATGTAATTATTTCATTCCTTTTGCTCGTTTCAGGTTTTGTTTGTTCTTCTTTTTCTAGCTCCTTTAGGTGTAAGGTCAGATTGTTTATTTGATATTTTCTTATTTCTTGAGGTAGGCCTGTATTGCTATAAACTTCCCTCTTAGAACCACTTTTGACGGATCCCAAGTTTTGAACCATTCAGTTTTCATTTTTGTTTGGTTCCATGTATTTTTTATTTCTTTTATTTCCTGGTTGACCCTTCCATTGTTTAGTGGCATGTTATGTAAACTCCATGTATTTGTGGACTTCCTAGATATTTTCTTATGGTTGACTTCTAATTTTATAGTGCTGTGGTCAGAAAAAGTGCATGTTTTGACTTCGATTTTCTTGAATTTGTTGAGGTTTGTTTTGTGGCAAAATATATGATCCATTCTGGAGAATTCTCCATGTGCACTTCAAAAGAATGTGTATTCTGCTGCTGTAGAATGCTGTAGAATATTCTGAATATCTCTTAATCCGTCTGGTCCAATATGTCATACAAAGCCATTGTTTCCTTATTGATTTTCTGTTTAGATGATCTGTCCATTGATATAAGTGGGTGTTAAAGTCCCCTTCTATTGGGGCACCTGGATGGCTCAGTTGGTTAAGTGTCTGACTTTGGCTCAGGTCATGATCTCATGGTTCACGAGCTCGAGCCCCACATCAGGCTCTGCGCTGACAGCATGGAACCTGGAGCTCACTTTGAGTTCCGTGCCTCCCTCTTTCTCTGCCCCTCCCCCACTCACACTCTGTCTCTGTATCTCAAAAATAAACATTAAAAATTAAAAAATTAAAAAAATAAAAATAAATAAATAAATAAATAAATAAATAAATAAATAAATAAAGTCCCCTACTATTGTATTATTACCGGTTAGGTCCTTTATGTTTGTTATTAACTGTTTTAGGCATTTGATGCCTCCATGTTGGGTGGAGGCCAACTGTTATATATTCTTGTATTGTCTTGTCTTGTATTGTATTGTCTTCTATATCTTCTTGTATTGTCCCTTTTATATTATATAGTGTCCTTTTTTGTTAATAGTCTTTGTTTTAAAGTCTATTTTGTCTGATATAAGTATTGTTACTCCACCTTTCTTTTGACATCCATTTGCAAGATAAATGTTTTTATATCCCCTCATTTTCAATCTGCAGGTATCTTTAGGTCTAAAATGAGTCTCTTGTAGGCTGTATGTAGATGGTTCCTTTTTTTTAAAAAAAAATACATTTTGTCACCTTGGCTTTGATTGGAGCATTTAGTCCATTTACATTCAAAGTAATTATTGATAACTATGTATTTATTGCCATTTTATTACTTGTTTTGTGGTCACTTCTGAAGATTTTCTCTGATTCTTTCTTGTCTTTCTCTCTTTCATGGTTTGCTGGTTTTCTTTAGTCATATATTTGGATTTCTTTTCCTTTATTTATTTGCATTTGTATTAGTGGTTTTTATTGTGGTTATCATTAGGTTTGTATACAATATCTTTTGCATATAGCAGTCTATATTAAGTTGGTGGTCATTTAATTTTGAATCCATTCTTCACTCCTCTCCTCATTTTTAGGTATATTTTATTATATTTTACATCCTTTTATTTTGTGAGTTCCTTGACTGATTTTTTTAGAAATATTTATTCTTATTCCTTATGTGTTTCCTACCCTCATACTGTCACTTTTGATCTTTCCTTTCCACTCACAGAGTCCCCTTTAATATTTTTTGCTGGGTTGGTTTAGTGGTCATAAACTCCTTTAGGTTTTTTTGTTTTTGTTTTTGTTTTGTCTAGGAAACTCTTTATTTCTCCTTCTATTCTGAATGATAGCCTTGATGGATACTGTATTCTTGGCTGTAAATTTTTTCCATTCAGCACTTTGAATATATCATGCCAGTCTCTTCTGGCTTGGAAAGCTTCAGCTGAAAAATCCACTGATAGCCTTTTGGAGTTTCCCTTGTATGTTACTGTCTTCTTTGGTCTTGCTGCTTTAAAGATTTTTTTCTTTATCACTATGTTTTGCTATTTTAATTACAATACACCTTGGTATGGATCTGCCTTTGTTGATTTTGCTGAGGGTTCCCCGTGCCTCCTGAATCTGGATTTCTGTTTCCTTCCCCAGACTAGGGAAGTTTTCAGTTACTATTTCTTCAAAAAATTTTTTTGCCCTCTTTTCTCTCTCTTCTTCTGGGACTCCTATAATACAAACGTTATTACATTTGATGGAGTCACTGAGTTCTTTAAGTATATTCTCATTTTGCATAATTCTTTTTGCTCTCTTTCGTTCAGCTTGATTACTTTCCCTTACTTTGTCTTCTAGGTCATTAATTCGTTTTTCTGCTTCTTCTAGCCTACTGTTCATTCCATCAAATGTTTCTGACTGTCTATTGAGCTCTTTATTTATACTATGTTATTCCTTATCTCTGTGTTAAGGGTCTCACTGGTGTTTTCCACTCTTTTCTCAAGTTCAGTGAGTATCTTTATGGTCATTACTTTAAATTCTGTATAAGGCATGTTACTTATATCTGTTTCACTTAGATCTCTGGCCATGGCCTTTTCCTATTCTTTCATTTGAGACAAATTCCTTTGTTTTCTTATTTTGTCTGAGTCTCTGTGCCTGCTTCTCTGTGTTAGAAAAGCCAGCTATGTCTCCTCTTCTTGACCTTATGAAGAAGAGGTTTTGTAGTACCCTGTCCCCCAGGTCTGTCACTTCAGGGAGTATCTCCGATGTGTGCTCTGCTGTTGTGTTCTGGCCACTTTATCCTTCAGGCCAGTTGTCTGCAGAGTCTCTCTTTGCCTGTTGTGGTCAGTGTTTGATCCCTGGCCTGAATGTGGTGGATTTTAACTAGATGTGCTCTGGTCTGCTTGTGAAATGAGATCTATTGCCACTGCTGCAGGAACCTGCAAAATTCCCAGATCTTGAGACAGTGTGGGTGGGAGTTTGGTCTGGTCTGGGGGAGAAAGCCTGTTGCACTGGTACTAAGGCAAGTATGACTTGGAAGGGCAGTTCCACCAGAGCACTGTGGGGCAGGGCTGGATGTAAGCAAGTTAGGTAGTGACTACTGTACTGGTTCTCACAAATGGCCCTGTGCTTATGCTGCAGGGTGGGGGAGAAATGGCACCTGCCAGTTCCTTTGTTCCTGGAAGGGTGTCTTTGTGAACATTGCCCCTCTGGGACATGCTGGGAGATGAGTAAATAACCTGCCCATTGTGTGCCTAAGGGGTTCTTTAGATCGCTGTTTCCATGCTGTATGTCCAAGGGCTGTTTGCTCTGTCTTCTCTCCAAGAGCAGCCCCAATGCCCTAGGGGCTTTCCCTGAGCCAAGCCTACTGACCTTTAAAACTCCAGGCTTTAAGCCCTGCTGGTTGCAAGAACTCATGAAATTCAGTCCCTCTCATTTTTTAAGCAAATTACTGTGAGGCTTCTTCTTCCCTGTTCACTCCCCTGTCCATCTCTTACCCTTCTCCGTGACCATGGCTCCCTCCCCACTGCAGTGGTCATGATCTCTTTCTCTCCTGAACCAAGTCTCCATACTTCCTACTTTCTTCATTATTGCCTCTTCTCTACCTTTAATTATGGAGTTTGTTCTGCCAGTCTTTGGGTCAATCTCTGGGGTATTTAGGATAATTTGATAATTACCTAGTTGTATTCGTGGGACTAGGTGAACCTAGGGTCCTTCTAATTGGCTACCATCTTGCCCACTCTGTCTTTTCACTTTTAAGTGAATCTCCAAACCCAGTGTGAAGCTTCAACTTATAACTCCAGGATCAAAAGTTGCATGCTCTACCAACTGAGCTAGCCAGGAACCCCAATAGCATCTTTTGATGCACAAATATTTTTACTTTTGATGAAGTCCAATTTATTTATTTTTTCTTTTGTTGTTCTGTGCTTTTGGTGTCAAATCTAAGAAACCATTTCCTAATCCAAGGTCACAGAGACTTACATTTGTTTCCCTCTAAGAGTTTTATAATTTTAGGTTTACATTTAAGTCTTTGATCCCTTATAAGTTAATTTTTGTATGTGGTGTAAGAAAGGGGTCCAAATTCTTTTGCATGTGGTTATTCTCTTGTCCCTGTACCATTTATTGAAAAGACTCTTTCCATTGAATAATCTGGACATCTTTGTTAAAAATCAATTTACCACAGATGTATGGATTTATTTCTGGAGTCTTTATCTTATCAATTTTTGTGTCTATCTTTATGCAAGTACCATACTGTTTTGTTATTATTGTAGCTTTGTGGTAAGTTTTGAAATTGGAAAGTGTGAGCCCTCCAACTTCATTGTTCTTCAAAATTGTTTTGACTATTTAAGGTCCCTTTCCTTTCCATATGAATTCAGATTGTCCATTTCTGCAAAGAAGTCATTTAGAATTTTGATGGGGCTTCATTGAACCTGTATATTGATTTGGGGACTATTTCCATCTTAGCAATATTAAACCTTCCTATCCATGAACACAGGATGATTTTCCTTTTATTTAGATCTTTAATTTCTTTCAAGAATATTTCAGAGTTTTCAGTGTACAGGTCTTACATTTACTTGGTTAAATTTATACCAAAGTATTTTATTCTTTTTTTGATGCTATTGTAAACAGAATTGTTTTCTTAATTTTATTTTTGGATTATTCATCACTAGTGTATAGAAACACAACTGGCTTTTATGTATTCTTTTATATCCAACTTTGCTGAACTTGTTTATGAGCTCTAACAGTTGTTTTGGCTGTTGCTGTTGTTTTGTTATTTTTTTTCTTTTTGTGGATTCTTAGGGGTTTTCTACATATAAGATCATGTCATCTGTGAACATACATAGTTTTACTTCTTCCTTCCAATCTGGATGCCTTTTATTTCTTTTCCTTTTATTTTTTCTTTCTTTCTTTTCTTTTTTTTTTTTTCCTAATTGCCCTGGCTAGAACTTCTAGTACAATAATAAGTAGAAGTTATGAGAACAGGCATCCTTGCCTTATTCCCGATCTTGGTAGGGAAAGCATTCAGTCTTTCACCTTTAAGTATGATGTTAACTGGGATTATCATAGATGCCTTTACTCATGTTGAGTAAGTTCATTTCTATATATACTTTGTCGATTTTTTTCCCTTTTTAGTCAAGAAAGAATGTTGAATTTTGTCAGAATCCATTGAGATGAGCATGTGGTTTTTATCCACTGTTTTATTATTATGGTGTATTATATTGGTTGATTTTCTGATATTAAACTAATCCTGAATCTTAAAATATATAGTCCTCTATATTTTTACTGCAATAAAATATTATAGCCAAGAATATGCTGCTCTTCGCTTTCCTTACTAGGGCAGTATAACTGCTCCTTCTAATACTTACAGTCACAGCTAGGTTAACAATGTCTAGACAAAAATATTTTAAGATTTTATTTTGGGGGCGCCTCGGTGGCACAGTCGGTTAAGCGTCCGACTTCAGCCAGGTCACGATCTTGCGGTCCGTGAGTTCGAGCCCCGCGTCAGGCTCTGGGCTGATGGCTCGGAGACTGGAGCCTGTTTCTGATTCTGTGTCTCCCTCTCTCTCTGCCCCTCCCCCGTTCATGCTCTGTCTCTCTCTGTTCCAAAAATAAATAAACGTTGAAAAAAAATTAAAAAAAAAAAGATTTTATTTTGATTAAAAAGCAAAATTAAACTTTCATAGTATAAAGGTGTTGGAGGATTTGAAAAGCAATCTTTCTGAATATCTAGTATAATAAATTAAGTGTTAATATTGTACTATTTATTATGTTGGGGGACAGCTGATATGTCACGGCAGTTTGTCTCTTAATATTTATAAATTTTATTATTCTGTTCTTCAAGTCATACAATTTATGCAAAATGGCTATAAAAGTTGTTGAAATCTTGGGGCGCCTGGGTGGCGCAGTCGGTTAAGCGTCCGACTTCAGCCAGGTCACGATCTCGCGGTCCGTGAGTTCGAGCCCCGCGTCGGGCTCTGGGCTGATGGCTCAGAGCCTGGAGCCTGTTTCCGATTCTGTGTCTCCCTCTCTCTCTGCCCCTCCCCCGTTCATGCTCTGTCTCTCTCTGTCCCAAAAATAAATAAACGTTGAAAAAAAAAAATTAAAAAAAAAAAAAATTGTTGAAATCTTTAAAAAAAAAAACTGTTATAAGATACCTTCATGCTATAGAAGCTCTTTGGTCTCTGAGCATTCCATTAAAGCAGGTATTACTGTGTTAGACTGATATAATTAATTCCTAAAAGTTGAACATTTTAAACTTTATAATTACCTATTATTTAATATCTAAACCACTGTGAGCAGGATCTTGCTTTCCATATATTGAATGATAACAGTTTAATTTTCTGGCAAAGCCATCTCAATCCCATTGTAATCTGAAGAACCAGATGGATTCACAGATCTCTTGTGACTTCGGGTCTTTTAGTAACAAAACGTAGCAGGTTAACTTAGTGGCATAGGTTAGTTACTTTGTAAATGGTTTTTTTGGTTGCTATATTATTTATAAACCAATGTTTTATGATTGGATAATTAAAGTTTTTTATATTAAGAAAAAAGGAAATTAAGATTGGAATGACATTTTAAAAATTAAAATTTAATATAGATGATATAACTGTGAATTTCTATTACAATTTTTTTCTGTATAACCAAGAAAATCATGTTAAAAATGTCCCAAAGCATTTTATGTCATCTATATTCTGAAAAGATGTTAAGAAAAACAATGGCAATATTGGAAATGGTCTCACTATGTGCTTCTTTTTTTGCCTCAATTTTAAGAAATAAATAATTAAAAAGAAATACTGAAGATAATTTAGTTATTCTCTGAGGAAATGTGAGTCTGGATCAAAGATACAGTAATCCATCTGACACTCCTAGTATTTGTATGATTATGTTTATTACAAAGCTTGTTTGACAGGATTTCCTTTTCTCTAGATGATCTTAAAAGTCTTTATCTTATTGCCTTAATAAGACCACAATAATTATCAGTGAAAACAATAAGCACCTTAATATAGATGAAACTCTACTGAAGAGTTCTGAGATTTTTTTCCTTAGCATTATGAGGGTAAATGTGACATAAAGAGAATAAATTTTGGAATTAGATACATGGGGTTCCTAATCACTGCTCTCAATAATTTTGGACAAATTCCTTAAAGCAAGACCTAATTTCCTACCTATAAAATAAGGTAATAATAACAGCTCCATGTATTTGTTTGAGGATTTAAAGAAAAAATGTGTGTAGAAATGTGACACAATCAAGAACAGTCATTACTGTTAATATTATTGACATTATTAACTGAAATGAATCTCTTAAATTTAAAATGCCATTGATTAATTAATTCATTTAGCAATTCAGGACTTTTTGAACTTATGTTAGACATTGTGAATGTTCCAGTATGTGCCATTAAAGAAGAAAGTAGCTTAGCAGATAGGGAAAGTTGGATATGTAAGAAAATAATTACAATACAGTGAAGTAAGTATTTTAATCAGGAGTAGTACAGGGGAGGGACGCCTGGATGGCTCAGTCAGTTGAGCATACTCAACTTCAGCTCGGGTCACAATCTCACGGTATCTGACTTTGGTTCAGGTCATGATCTCACGGTTTGTGAGTTCAAACCCGGTGTCGGACTCTGTGCTGACAGCTCAGAGCCTGGAGCTTGCTTCAGATGCTGTGTTTCCCTCCTCTCTGCCCTCCCCCACTCACACTCTGTCTTTCCCTCTCTCTCAAAAATAAATAAATGTAAAAAAAAAAATAAAAGAGTAGTACAGGGGACTGTGAGAGGCCTCAAGAATGATTTGAGTTTTGTTTTCAAGGCCACTAATGACCTAATTGCTTGATAGAATAAGCTATAATTCCTCATCTTTTATGTTAGTGAAATTGGGTGGCACAGTTTGGAGCACATTCCTCTTCAGTGCTCCTATGCCTGTGTAATCTCACAGAGTTAAGTGCCCACCCCCCCTTTTTTTACACATGAGAAGTGAATTAAATGGCAAATAAGAATTAAAAGATAAATATGTTATAACTACAATATTTAACCTCTTTTCAGAATACTATGCTATGGAAATACTATGATTCCACCTTCTCTTTAATTTTAATACCTACCAGAGCCTTATGTGGGAAACAAAGAAACCTCTACCCTTCAGGAATTCTGAGAGCTGACTGAGCCAGCCAAATTACATGCCTGGAAGTGGTGCCCTTAGAAATGCAAAAATAAAAGGCAAAGGACGTCTGATCAGTGTTTACTCTTACAAACTTCATAACTGTTTGTATTATATATAAAATATTTAATAGTGGAACAAATGCAATCATTTTCCCATTTCTAATATGTGAACTCCTTTAAAGCTAAAAATATATTTTAGTTTTTGAAACCATAATTTTCTCTGTTTTTAATTTCTATCTAAAAAGCTAAAGTGCTAAAGAGGTATCAGAATTCCATATGGCTAAAAAAAATCTTATTATGAGTTAATAAATACTACAGTCCTTTCATATCCCCACACATGTAATATTTTATTCCATTAACATATTTACATTGCTAAGATATAACACAATTGTAGTTTCAATTATAGCTTTAAGGCTTTTAATGCCAAAATTAGAAGACCTTGTTTTCCTCACTATTTGAAATAGCTATGAATTTTCTGTCTTGTGGAATCATTAGGACACTGTGTGTGCGCGTGTGTATGTTTGTATTTTAACTTTGTGTGTCTGGTGACTAAAAATTCTTGTAAGAGGGAATAAGGACTTAAATTACAGCTTATCTTCTACTGAATGTAATTGTTTTAGGACAAATTGAAGTACATTTCCAGCTCTTACAGAATTGGCAAGACGCAAATGAAATACCACAGAGATATGGGTTCTGGGGTTGTGAACCAGAAGTGAGATATCTATCTGTAACCTCAGCTTTTCTCTTTCCATGTAGCTCCCCCCCCCACCACCTCCTCATTATATTAGCAGTGAAACGGCAAGACTAGGCCTTGCAGACCCAGATATCTCCCAGATATCTGCAGAATGGATCCAAAAATGCTACACTGAAAAAGAAATATTTATAAGAAAAATTTTCAAAGTGAGATATACCTTGAATATCTGACAAGTACTTACAGTAGGAAAAATGTCAAATTTAAGTTGTTTCTTCCCAAATTTCTACTAGTTGCTCAAACTTGTTAAAGAAACTTATTTTTGTATCTGAAAAATGCTCCAATTTTGACATAAATATAGATGTTTCACTTTCTGCAAAGCATGTTCATGAAAAGTTGAATCGTATATATATTATATTTTGGAGAACCAATTTCACGTTTCTATTGACTTATATTTTACTTTCAGAAATGTCAGCTCTGACACCAACAATTTAGTTTTCAGTTGTTTTTTCATTTAACCTTTCTGTGAAATAGTCAAAGGCCTGCAAATAAATATTTAAACATTCCGGGAAAACCTTTGAAAGGAACCCCATAGGTAATTCTTTCATGAGTGCAAAAATCGTTTTGTAATGAATGAAGTCTTCTGGTTTCCTGATCTTCAAATAAAAAGAATATACTTAGGCCACTTTTGCCACTAAGAGAAAAAGTATATCTTGCTGTCTTAAGCGAAAATAAAGCTAGATTACTTGGGAAGTTTTACAATCAAAACACTAACAATTTCCAGCCATGAACATATTTTACTAGCTTGTCCTTCTACTAGAAAACACAAGGTAGTAAATGAAGTATAATCAACATTCTGTACACCTTCTATGGTATCTGTAGTTACTCATTGCCAAGGGACTAATGACAAAGCTATAACATAGTAACACTCAGGAACATTAAAATAAGAAGGTCAAGACCTTGAAATGGATTAAGGATAATCTCACACTAACTGTATCAAATTGGCAGGCTTCATAATAAGTTTGTTAATATTTGGAACACAACACTGTGCACCATTTTGGTGATAGGATTACCCTTTCCTCCAGATCCTAATGTGACAAATGAAATGATTGGATTGCTGCTGCCTTCATTACTGTTTTCAAGCCCTTGTTCTTTTCTTTAATTCCTTGAAGAGTTAAGAGGTTTCTAATTATTATTTTTGGCTTATTCCACAGCACATTTAAAATTTTTTTGAAGATGAAAAATGTAGTCTTAAACCTGTTCTGACAATATAAAACTTGATATATGAGATGTGCAAACATAAATATATAATGTATTCAGATTCAGATGAGAAAAATGTTTGTAATGAAACTATATGAGTAATTCTAACACCTGCCTTACAGAGTTAGGTAGCTAAGTGACATTTTCCTCAACCCCCACTATATGGTTCTACATATGGTTTCAATGTTTACTCTTAGTTTTAGAATACACCAGTTAAAATATTGATACTCTTTTATAATGAGTTTCTGATTACAAAGGAAAAATCCACCTTAACAAGTATAGAGCAAGGTATTTAAACAATTCTTCACAGTATTCTAAGGCTTCTGTGGTATCCAATGAATGATATGTTACTAAAACAATGAAATGTTCCATGTTCCTTATTACCATCCATCATCCAACAGCTGTAAAATTACCAGCTGCTAGGAAAAAGAGAACTACATCAGTCCTTTCCAGCTGCAAAGAGAAAAAGGAGATCTTAAGATCTCCTTTTT
The DNA here is from genome assembly GCF_014898765.1 of Herpailurus yagouaroundi. Lineage (NCBI taxonomy): Eukaryota > Metazoa > Chordata > Mammalia > Carnivora > Felidae > Herpailurus > Herpailurus yagouaroundi. The sequence continues at coordinate 25,238,821 of NW_024412413.1, read as the reverse complement.
GCATAATGTCTGGGATCCAAGCAGGCTGGAGTCAAAGTTTCCTTGTCACAAACACCCAACCTTGTGAACATGTCAAACAGCACATAAGCTACAATTTATTTGTGTTGTTACGGGGAAGAAGTGTATGTGGGAGAAGAAGTAGAAGTGGCTGGGGTAATACAATATAGTAATAGCAACGTCAGTAGTGGCTACTATATGCCAGGCACAGGCTATCATAATTTTAAAACTCATAATAACTATATAAGGTAGATCTTATTTTCTTGGGAAACTGAGGTTCAGTGAGACTGAGTAACTTAGCAAATGGTGTGGTGAATCAAATCCAGATCTGACTCCAAAGCTAGGGTCTTAATTACTTCACTGTTCTGCCTTCCAGTAAAATGAACAGATGAGAAAAATCTGAACTGGTAAAGAATAAATGGAATGTATTTGAGAATGTATCTGGGAAGAAGGGGAAGCATGAAGGTGGTAGTAAAAGACATAGGAGGAGTGTTTCAAAGTAAATGAGGGTGCCAACTTGCACTTAGTGCCTTTTTCTGCTCCCCTCTCTCACAGGGAGAAAATGACCCTAACATCTTAGATAACTTGAGAAACAGATTAAGTATCATTTCCATTAACTTCCTTAATTGTCATCGGCCATCAAAAATTCTAGCGCATAAAATCAGACTTCATTAATTAATTACTCATCCTGACAACAATATGAGCTGTAGATGAATTGGCGCAGTCTATTAAGCAGCAGCTCTCAAACTTTAGCAAGCACTGAAATCACCTAGGCCCCATCTCTAGAGTTTCTGATTGAGAACTGATAATTCTAACAAGTTCCCAGGTAATGCTCCCAGTGCCACTGGTTCAGGACCACCAACTATAAGAAAAACTGTGCTAAACAATGTTATATTTATACACACATACCTATGACAAACTGACTAGTAAAAGAATAATGTTTTTCAAGAGGCTACCTTCCATTGTACAGGCACAGTTTATGAATCCAGTTATTTATACCTGCATATGTAAAATGAATAGTGTTCATACAAATGTGGGAGGACAACTGACCTTATGGCCATGTTATTAATTAATTACACAAAAGAGTATGCTTTTAATGTGCAATTTGCTCACCTAAGCAGTTATGGAAATAAGAATATCACATTTAAAAGAGGCAATCATTCCCAAATTTAATACCAACTCTTTATAATCCAGAAAAAAATACATAAAAATAAAATGCACTTAAGCTTAGGGATGGGAAAAATCTAAAACTAGAACTATTCCTATTTCCAATCATAAGCGTCTGCTGGTCCAATTGCTTATGGCTTAAAAAACAAAAATAACTTTTTTTAAGCAAGTAGAGACAAGGATTTTCACAGAACTGGATCCTGGAAGCCAACATACCATTGGCCACTTAGCCTGTTTCTTCTCCCTTACCCTGCCCTGGCTCTAAGTTTGACTTGATCTTGCCTGGTTTTGGCACATGCTGTAGTTACAGTACTAGGGGCTACCACCACTGCTGCTGAAATCGATATGAAAATTGGGAAGCAGCATGGCACAAAACCAGTATTATTTTTTTTAAGTAGGTTTCATGTCCAGTATAGAGCCCAATGCAGGGCTTGAATTCATGACTCTGAGATCAAGACCTGAGCTGAGATCAAAGGTCAGACACTTAACCAACTGAGCCACCTAGGCGCCCCCAAACTAGTATTATTTTAAAAGGAAGTTGCTTCCAATTTCAGAGTGACCTGAGATTAGTAAGGAAGTGAAGTTTCAATCCCCTAAGGTCTTCTAGGATGGAGACTTCTCATTCCAACATCCTTTTAAAATGAAAAACACTTACTAAATAATCCCCTTTACTTGGTTATCCAGATCCTTTCTATAGGCTACCAGTTTTCTTTTTTGGGATGGGAAAGGTCATCCTACAGTAACTTTATTATGACAGAGAACCCAGGCTGCAATAAGTCTACATGATTAGAACAGATGGTTGTTATCTTTCCAAAGGGTGAAGCCTGAGCCCAGCTGGCAGCACACAAGGTTAAAACCAAGGTCCAGAATATCCTCTTTCCTAGTATTACCCTGCATTACCCAACTCATGATGTGAGATGCAAGACCCAGTGGGAGAAAATTGAACATTCAATCATCGAAAAGGATGCTGAAATAAAGTGCAGTTGCCTACTCTTCCACTATTCATTGCTGAGAAAGACGAGGGTATGGGATGAATAGCAAATTATGTCCTTTACTCTTCAAATAAATAAATCCTTAGAAAATGGGGTTGATGGCCAATCAGGCAGTAGAACAGGATGAAAATCTAAGCTAGTTAGAGATCTTTGTGCCATGGGCAAAGAAAAGCAGGGATAAGGGAAAAGAGAGGAACATTAAAATGCCTGGAAACATTAAAAAGGGAGAAACTTCTTTCTCTTTTCTTAAACAAGATAGGAAACAGCATTTTTAATTTTCTTTGCTGCAGTGGCAGTAGATTCTGGTTTTCATAAAACACGATTTCAGTAACATGGTCTATTGATAAGATTGCTCAGTCACGGGAAGATAAACAGGCTGACCATTAATGTTAGGACTAGGTCTTCTCACAAAGCCTTTAACAAGGGCTATGTCTCACGCTGGGTCCACAGAGGAACTCTTAACACTATAAGGTGCTTCAGTTAAAGCTTCTGCGATATTTCAATGGCATGATTGATGGTTTTCTTTTAAGAATGTGACTCTCTTATACATGTAAACTACTTTAGAAAAGTTATAGATAAAAAGCTGAGGGAGAGTTTGGTTTCAAGCCACACAGTTCCAGACACCAACCACAGATGCCCCTGTCCTGTTTAACTACATGTTATTTTCTGAGCAACATTCATTCACTGAGTGGTTGAAAGAAATGATCTGCCAGTCACCTCCACCCTCCCTCATCCTGTGAATCTCACAAATACAGAGGCTGAAGACAGGACAGTTGACTCTGTTCCCCCTCATCAGGAAAATCATTTGGTGACTGAGTGGATGTCATGAGCAAGATAGCCCAGTTGTCCAAGATGATCCTTGCTACAAAGATGAGGCTGACCTTTGTCATGTAGATGAGAACTCCTTGGTCAGCTGCTCCACCTGTTTGGGCTTTAGCCCTGTGAAACAAAATATGCCAGTCTGGTCAGGGATGTGCTGCCCATTGTGGGAGAAGTCCTCCTTCTTGAGGTTGGAGACCAGCCGAATCTGCATGCTAATGATGCAGCTGGCCATGACTTGCGCTTCTTAACAACCATTGTTTTTGAAAATCTAGATGGTCAGAGTGGTCGAGGCAATTCGGGCTCCATTGAGAGGAGGGTTGGAATACATGGGATGGATCAGTGTCTTCATCTGTGATTCCACCCCTCTGACTTCATCAGCATCTTTGCAGACCACAGTGAAGTCTCCCACACACTTACCATATAAGCCCATGTTCTTGGTATAGGATTGGCAGAGACAAACATTAATGCCCTCTTCAGTGAAGTGGTGTACAGCCTAGGCATCCTTGGTACCATCACTACTGGCAAAGTCTTGGTAGGCCATGTCAAAGAACGTAGAGAGATTCTTTTTGTCACTGCTGTTGCTATTTCCTTCTATTTCTCAGAATGAGGGTCCACTTCCACGGGATTGTGGGCATAGGTGTGCAGAAGAACACTTTGCTGTGGCATTTTTGAAATGTCCTCCATAGTGCTTGTGAAGTCAAAGCCACAAGTCTGGGGGGGGGGGGTGGGTCATAGTATTGTTAACCTTGCAGCTGCATGCCAGTATGTCTGATGGTTTGGGTAGAAGAGACATCTTGGCTGATCTTAAAAAAATCTATGCAGAAAACCAGTTTGATACCCAGGGCCTTAATTCCAGAAATGGTCTGCACAGTGATATACTGGCCAATTTTCAACTCTTTGCTGTCCTCCACCGGGGTCTGTCCTATAGATGTCTTGCAAAATTCAGCCAGTCCTGCAATGGGCAGATATTCTTTGTCCATATTTTTTACATCAGTCTGGGCCTCTGCCTTCCAGATGCTAGGGAGGACATAAGGCTCTCCTATACTGGTAGACACCTCCTACCAGATTCTTTCTGCTACTGGTGTCTCTCTTACAGTATTTTGTGACTCTCGGGATGGGATCTGGAGGCCCCATCTCCACATGGGCCCACCAGGAGCTGACTCTTGCAGAGACCAGGTGGTGAGGCTGAGGTGGAAGACTGTGGTGATTTTGGAGAGGATGCTGTCAGAGTGCAGCAGTACCAGGTGGCAACAAGAGGTTCAGTGGGTAGTGGCAGAATGGAGTGGAGGGCCAGTGGTGCAAACATGGGGCTCAGGCTCATTGCCTGACAGTTTTCTTGCTGGCAGAAGACTGTATAGAATAGTTATATTTTGAGACTTTTATAGAAGTTTCTCATAACTCTGTATTTATCTCTTTTCAAGTTTAGCAAAGTTAATAGAATTCCCTCTCCCTTCTTTTAAGTCAGAAAGCCATTTTTTAATTTCTAAAGCTCTAGCATATATTTCTAGGTTGTGCCCATGGTCACCTGCCACACCTATACCAGGTTGTCTGGGTAGCCAGCAAACAGTCTGGCTATCAGAAGACCAGGTTGGGGAGGTACACTGGGGTGGCTCTGCCTTGCTGCTAATACTGATAACTTCTTGTTTCGGCTAATCTACAATGATCTTGACCTTAAAGTTCCAGATCTTAATGCTGTGGCGTGTGGCAACACAGAGCCACAGTGGTGGGGGCTGAATCACAGGGTATTGATGACATCCTTGCCATCTAGTGCATGAAGGTACTTGCCTTTGTTGAGAACCCACAGCATGACCTGGCCATCTCTGCCTCCAGAAGCACAGAGGAATCCATCCGGAGAGACAGTCACTGCATTCAGGTAGCCTGTGTGGCCAGTGTGGTTGGTCTTCAGCTTGTAGTTTTCCAGATTTTATCCCTTGACCAGCTTGTGGCTTATGAACAAAAGAAATTTACTTCTCACAGTTCTGGAGACTGGAAGTCTAAGATCAGGGTGCCAGCATAGTCGGGTTCTCATAAAGACCCTCTTCCAGGTTACAGACTGCTGACTGCTCACTGTATCCTCACGTGGCAGAAAGAGAGCTAGCTAGCTCTCTCAGCTCTTAAGGCCACTAATCCCATTCATGAGGGCTCTACTCTCATGACCTACTTACCTCCCAAAGGCCCCACCTCCACATACCATCACACTGTGATTAGGTTTTCAACATATGAATTTTGGAGGGACACATTCAGTCCATTGCAGCCTGCATGCTCTCCTTTCACTAATTCACTTAGTGGCAGAAATTTATTGGTACTCTACTTCACATAAACTTTCTAATTACAGTCTAGTAGATTGACATGTGTCTAGAATGTCTGGGTTCTTTTTTTTTTTTTTTTTTTTTTTTTATGTTTGCTTAGTTAGGAGAGGAGGGGCAGAGAGAGGGAGAGAGAATCCCAAGCAGGCTCCACACTATTAGCATGGAGACCCACCTGGGGCACGACCTCACCAACCAATGTGAGATCATGACCTGAGCTGAAATCAAAAGTCAGATGCTTAACCAACTGAGCCCCCGAGGTGCCCCTGGGTTATTTTCTATTTCAATCATACTTGAACCCAATTATCTTAGGTATTACAAATTAGTCCATCCTTTATTTGAAGCAATGTGAGTTCAGAGATCCATTAGTGTTTGCAAACTAGTTTGTTGGGTGAATGTTTCATTTTCTCCAACTTGGGAGCCCCAGTTTCATTTCTAGAGTGATAGCATTGTTTCTGTTTTTGAAACTCTGGCTGATTCCCTAGTCATTTTTGTTACCCCAATGTTTTCCTGCACCCCAGGGACTTAGCCCAGCAAACACAAACTGTCCTGCTGGCTAACTGGTTCATGCTCCCCTATGGCCCTTTCCTCTATCAGGGCTGGGAGAAAGATGACACATGTGGAAGTCTACTCTACAAAATGACATAAGGATACTTTGAGATCTTCAAATTTTTTTTATTTATTTTTGCTTTGATCTGAAGTATCAGAGAAAAATATAAAATTTAAAAATTGAAGTGCTCTCCTACCTGTCTTCCCCTTGCCTAATCCACATAGCTTTGGGTGCATCCCAACAAGGCACTTGCTGTCTGAGCCACTCTGTAACCTTGTTTTTTGGAAGAAGGTGATGTGAGGACAATGACAATAGGTTTTGATTATCTTTTTATTCCTATGTTGCTATCACTCAATCAAACACCTAATTCTGGCTCCAGTAACATACCAGACTAAGGCAACAAAGATCACGCAGTCCCTGTCATCAGGAGTTTGTGATCTCCTGGGAGATGCAGACAAGCAAAAGTTGAGAGGAAAGCCCAAGGAGATATGTGAATACAGAGGAAAGGGAGTTTAACCATGGTTTAGGGTGAGAGGGGGTCAGGCCAACTCTTCACAGAGGAGAATTATTATTCATTCTATTGGCTGAACAGCAAAAGATACCAGGCATTAAACTGAAGTTCTTATTTTTTCCACTTTAAAATGTCTTCAACAATGGTTCCCATTTACTGTCAAAGCTGGCTTCTGAGTGATAATGCCACTAATATGATTATGCCAACCTCTCTTACTGCTCACCTTACACTTCATATCTGAAGGTCATGGCACTAAAAATTGGCATGGATGTATTCCAAGGAATCTGGTTATCATACTTGACTATTTATAATTCTAAAATTGAAGACTAAATCACAAGTTAATTGGCACTTTAAAAGATGGGTATGGAGTCGGAGGAGTGAATCAGCAGAGGAAGAAACAGGGAGGACTATGTGAGTGCAGACCAACTCTAAGGGAACTTTGATTACCAATGTCCAAAATTGAAAGTAACTTATGGTTTGTTTTTCACAGGTGAGGAATTGTTTTACATACCACATGGAATGCTCCTGGGGCTTTGACAGGTCTGAAGCCATCAACAGGAACGCATTGATCCGCATGGCCGTTACAGAAGCAGCTGCCCTTGACAATGAAATCATAGATTGCATAATGTGTAAAATGTTGAGGCTTTGTGGTCAAGTCATTTCTCTGACAGGGGCAAGACTGTCGTTTTAGCAACTGCACACGGAGGTTGGTGATCTTCAATTGCTCCTGCACTTTGGCACTATAAGGGTTCTCTGCATCATATGGTGGTGACAAAGCTCTGAAAATAACCTGTAAAGAAAGAAAAAAATACCATGAGTATATACGACTGTGTGCAAACCCCAAATTGTTTGCCTCATACAGTCTTGGTTTGATTTACACCTTTTGTCATCTGCAAGTGATAAGATAAGAGATTTTTAGACTTTGATCACACAGGTGTGCTGCCTGTTCAGATGCAGAAGTATAAATTGAGTAACCAGCAGAGACCTTACTCTTGAGATGAAGGCAGCCATGCAAAGATCTTGGGGGAAGAGCATTCTGGGCAGAAGGAACAGCAAGTTTAAAGGCCTTGAAGCTGAATCCAGCTTGGCTTATTAAAGGAAGAACAACAAGGCCAGTGTGACTGAAGTCCAGGAAACAAGGGGACAGTTTTTAGAGAAGAGGACAGAGCCAGTGCATAACAGATCATGAATAGAGAGTCCTTTAAAGGCCATGGTAGTTATTCTAACTGTAGTGGGAAGGCACTGGAGGGTCATATGCAGAGAGCTGATACCATCTGATTTACATTTTTAAAAAAGATAACTCCCACTTCTATAAGGAGAATGGATTAAAAAGGGGGAAGAAGAGAAGCACCAAAATCAAGATCCAGACATTTCTTTTTTTTTTTTTTTTTTTTTAATTTTTTTTTTCAACGTTTATTTATTTTTGGGACAGC
>NW_024412413.1:25195399-25230943 GCF_014898765.1 Herpailurus yagouaroundi | reverse complement strand
CAGAGCCTGATGCGGGGCTCGAACTCACGGACCGCGAGATCGTGACCTGGCTGAAGTCGGACGCTTAACCGACTGCACCACCCAGGCGCCCCAAGATCCAGACACTTCTATTTCCAAATGAGGTGTGACCCTTCAAAGACTAATCAGTTATTAATTGGGGCCACTGTTGCTACAAATACCTTTGGTTCTCCTTTTCTGGATCTGCCTTCCAAGCTTGTGGTACATTCTTGGAATATTCTTATGAGTAGTAAATATATAGTCATTTCAGGGTGGATTTGATTTCTGAAATCAGTTAAAAGTCCTTTAAATCCCAATGTAGAAAATAAAATGGCTGATCAAGTTAGTTAACAGTATTTTGGTTAAATGTAAAGTATAAGTAATAAAACTTTTTATTGTGTTATTACAGATAGACTTGAAAGGCAATTTAAAACTTTAGTTCTGAGGAGGAAACCAGAGGGAGGAAGACTCAGAAGGGACGGACTTTGGGCATGTGTGTGTGTCCATACGTTATATGGAGGTAATAAAAGGGCCCCTGGGGTGGAGGGGTACAAACTTCTCTAATGGATGTCTTAACTTTGGGGGAGTAAGGCTGGTGGGAGAGAAAATCACTGCCAGTAGAAAGCAATGAATATAAAAAAAGGAATTCCAAACTATCTCACAACATAAAACAGTATCATAAGGAGACCAATACCAAGTTATACCTTATTATGCAGGTTAAAAAAAAAAAAAAAACAGAACAAAACCTTAAGCAATCTTGTTAATTTATATAATAAGAGATACAAAGCTCCCCTGAAAAAAATTTTAGGCATCTCTTGGCTTTTTAAAAATATGTTAAAACTCTACTCACAAGAAATCCAGAAATATTTTGATAATGGAGTAGTATGAAAGTAAAGTAATTATTAAAAAGTAGGCTTTGGATAAACTCCCATTTAGAGAGAATGTATCTAAAAGTAGCTTTCCAGGAAAAAAATTCCTTAAGGAATAGTTCAGATATAAAAATTTCATTTTAAGAATTGATTTTGCAATGAAAGGATGAAAAGGCAAGAATCAACTGTGCAGGATCACATCTCCAGCCATACTTAGGTGCAGAACTGTCCTAAATGAAATATAACTTAAGGAGGAGTGATAATTCAATGGATACTTGGCCTTCACGGCCAATTCTCCATCCAGCAGCTATAGTGATTCTCTATAAATAGAAGTTGGATCATGTCACTGCTTAAATCTGCCCCCACCCAAGGACCTCCCATTTCTCTCAGAATAGAATACAAAGTCCTTATACCAGCCTGCCTCATTTTTGTTCTTAGCGCTTATTTACCAATTGATACATTGTAGTTGTACTTTAATGCTTTACTGTCTTCCTGGTCTAGAAAGTAAACTTCTTGAGGATAATTGCTGATCCCAGGACAGTGCCTAGCACAGGGGAAGTATTCAATAAATTCTTAGTAAATGAATTGATTGATTATAACATTGTTCTTGGCATTTAAGTAATAGGTGAGAATTTTAAATAACTTAATTTCCTTTTCTAAGGTCCTAAACAGATTCACACACTGAATTCATATTATAGCACTAGAAGGGAAGAGGTAGGAAATTATAAAAACAGTTAGAAATAACTGAATCATTAACCAACCTCTGCATCTCTAGCTATTTTTGAACTTGCAAACCTTGGAAAAAGTTGTATCCTAAACTTTAACAATGTTCTGCCCCATTTATTCACATGTAAAGTGGTGGAAAGCAACATATGGAATACTGTTTTCCAACAATACTATGTCACCTACTTGAAAGTCAATATGGAAGTAATGTCTCTTTTAATGATAGCCTATATCACAGCATGTTTTTACATTTTGAATCATTAAAAATATTAAAAAATTGAACCCATTGTGAGTTTTATGTGACACTTATTTTTCAAATAACACCCCCAATACTGGCATTCTGTTAGACATTCGTGAAGGACACTTGCTGTAAATAAAATCAGTAATGTGGCCACCTCCTGGTTTATCAACCACAGTAATACAAGGACATGGAAAAGGGTCACAGTGCTTACCAAATAAGTATTCCACTGAAAAGCATATGGCATCCTTCTCTAAACCGTGGCCCACCCTTCCTTTTCCTCAACATTGGTGGTACTGTTTGCTCTCTCTGTTCCTATCACGTATTTATCCTTGACATTTACCCTAGTTCCCTCTCCCCCACTCCTTATAACCCCTGTCCTCTGAGAATTGTTTAGCATATGCAAGGCTAGAGGAAGATCTGTCAAGGTTTGTAGGAACTAGAAGCTCTTTTGCTTCCTGAACCCAGACTGTGGAAGCTGAATGGCGGCTCTGTGCTTAGTGTGCATGACACCACAGTTGGCACGCTGATATCAGCAGGGAAGGGACATCATGACCCCTGAGGCTGCATGCTGGAAAGGAGACAGCAGAGTGCCACAGACACAAAGTGAACGGGAATTTAAACCATGAAATCTTTTTTCCAGAAAGGAGACGCCTTAATCTGATACTCTGGGAAATGGATCTACCCTGCGTCAGGAAACAAAGAGTGCGCCAATCCAGATGCTTCAAACTTCTGGCAGGTCGCCCTTTGGGTCCCACCCAGTTTTTCTTCAAACATCTCCAGAAGAAGCCCGCATGGCACTACTAAAATGAAGTAAGAAAAAGTGTAGAAGCCCTCATATATCAGCCTCTTCTGTTTTTGTCCCCATCAGGAACAGGATGTATCTATGGGCCCACCACTGTTCCTCTGTCTATGAGTGCGTCTGAAGGTACACTCCTGCAAGACATAGTTAACAAGCCAGAGGAGAACTAGGATCGAGCCTATTTCAGTGTTTCCAGCTTGTTAGTGCTATTGGCCAGGACTTCCTGATACTATTTTTCAAATTAAGAAAGTGGGTTATATTTCAGTGATTAATACTATGCTCATTACAGACAAATCTGTCACTCAAAAATGTAGAAGATATTAAGAATCTACAGTGCAGTCCCAAGGACAGCCAGGAATACCGACTCCACAATATTTTCCCATCTAATCTTCTGTATATATACATATAGAATATAATGTAAACCGCTTTGTTTCAGCTTAACAATACCTTGTGAATTTTTTCCAATTCAGTGAAAATAATTCTACATCAGTGGTTCTCAAAATGTGGCTCTCAGACCAACAGCATCAGTGTCAACCTGGGAACTAGTTAGAAATGCAAATTCTTGGGGCGCCTGGGTGGCGCAGTCGGTTAAGCGTCCGACTTCAGCCAGGTCACGATCTCGCGGTCCGTGGGTTCGAGCCCCGCGTCGGGCTCTGGGCTGATGGCTCAGAGCCTGGAGCCTGTTTCCGATTCTGTGTCCCCCTCTCTCTCTGCCCCTCCCCCGTTCATGCTCTGTCTCTCTCTGTCCCCAAAATAAATAAACGTTGAAAAAAAAATTTTTTTTAAAAGAAATGCAAATTCTTGGGGCGCCTGGGTGGCTCAGTCGGTTGAGCGTCCGACTTCGGCTCAGGTCACGATCTCGCGGTCTGCGAGTTCGAGCCCCGCGTCAGGCTCTGGGCTGATAGCTCGGAGCCTGGAGCTTGCTTCCAATTCTGTGTCTCCCTCTCTCTCTGTCCCTCCCCCGTTCATGCTGTGTCTCTCTCTGTCTCAAAAATAAATAAACGTTAAAAAAAAACAAAAGAAATGCAAATTCTTGAGCCCTTATACCAGGCTGACTGAATCAGAAACTCTGGGGATGGAGCCCAGCAATCTGGGTTTCAACAAGCCTTCCAGATGATTCTGATGCACAATAAAGTTTGAGAAACACTCTTTCATAATTAAAAAATCTGGTTAGGATTCTATTGTGCGGATATGACATAACTTATTTAACCAGGTTGCTGTTGTTAGGCATCTAGATTGTTTTCAACTTTTCGGTATAACCAACTACAGTGAACAATCTTATAGCTAAAATGCAGAAGTTTATAATAATATCCTGAAGATACATTTGCAAATGTGAAATCAATGGTTTAAATGAAATACATAATTTTAAAACCTATCTGAGCTTCTGAGTGAATCACAAACCCTTTCCTACTTAATCTTTGGAATTTTCACATTTCTCTGGTCTTGGCCTGCTTTCTAAGCCTGGAATCCCTTAAACTTTGCCTAAGGATCTGGACTTTTGGCTTAGGCTCTGCCATTTCTTATGCCTTAGTATAACAAAGAGATCCTTAAAAAGTTCTGAACAGGTTAGAATTACCTATATGTTCTTTTCTAACTCTCAATAATAGTGAGAATTAGTTAAAATAGAATTCCATATGTCCTATTTTTACTGAGATGAAACTTTCAACAGAGTTTAACACAATGTGAACAGAATAAGAAGTAAATATTAGGTACATAATAGACAGGAAGTCTTTTGAGTACCAAACTCATATTTACATATTGCTCCATAATTAAAATTTTATTGCCTATGTTAGATCACAATAATTCAAGAAACTTAGTTATCACATTTTAAAATTTTTGTTTAGCTACTAGCTTGAGAAATATTTCAGGTCCGAGGTGATTGCCCATCTTGTGGACTCTGTTGGCACTTGTGTTTCCATGAAAGCACTTTCATGCTAGTACATTGTATTTTATTTTTATTTTTATTTTTATTTTTGAGAGAAAGAGCATGAGTGGGGGAGAGGGGCAGAGGGAGAGAGAGAGAATTTTAAGCAGGCTCCATGCCCAGCACAGAGCCCAATGCGGGGCTCGATCCTATGACCCTGGGATCATGACCTGAGTTGAAATCAAGAGTTGGACACTCAACCGACTGAGCCACCCAGGTGCCTGAATCATGCTAGTACATTGTTATTGCCTATTTACTTGTCTGTATCGCAAAATAGACTCTGCTCAGTAGGTTTGTCTGGTTAACAGCTGTGTCCCCCAGCACGTCCCTGGCATATTATAGCATTTCATAATTACATTGAATGAATAAATAAATGAACTGTTTTTCCAAATAGCATTTTTAAAAAGGAGAAGCCAAATAAGTAATAGGATTTAGAAAAATAAAAAAGGAAAAATGTTCTTACAATTATGTACTCCCGATGAGAAAGTGTATGAATACATACATATATGTATAAATACCTACATAAAAATATGTAATATATTTCAAATGGTTTTATGGATTCCTTCTCTTCAATAGTATACATGGTCTTTCACATTCTTAAGAAAAGGGATCAAGGGGCGCCTGGGTGGTGCAGTCGGTTAAGCGTCCGACTTCAGCCAGGTCACGATCTCCCGGTCCGTGAGTTCGAGCCCCGCGTCGGGCTCTGGGCTGATGGCTCAGAGCCTGGAGCCTGTTTCCGATTCTGTGTCTCCCTCTCTCTCTGCCCCTCCCCCGTTCATGCTCTCTCTCTGTCCCAAAAATAAATAAACGTTGAAAAAAAAAATTAAATAAAAAAAAAAAAAAAAGAAAAGAAAAGGGATCAAGCAGGCATGATCAAGCACCCAAACACATACAAATATTACACCTTTTCCATGGTTTGTGGTCTAGTTTTCTTATTTACCAAAAATGGAAGCTTTAAGATCCTAACTGCAATTGTTCTTTAGTGGTTTTTAAAATTCCCATATCTTTATGTTATCAAAACAGCAGCTTTTGCTTTCTCTCCTGTTTTTCTATTTCATTTTTGCTTTTATTTTTATTACTTACTTTCTTCTACTTACTTTGGGCTTAATTTTCTCTTCTTTATTTACTAGTTTGTTTACCAATTTTTTTCTCCCAAGTTTTTATTTAAATTAAGGTTAGTCAATATATACTGTAGTATTGGTTTCAGGAGTAGGATTTAGTGACTCATCACTTACATATAACACCAATGCTCATCACAATAAGTGCCCTTCTTAATGCTCATCACCCATTTAGCCCATGCCCCCACCCACCTCTTCTCCATCAATGCTCAGAGTTCTTTTGATTTGCCTCCCTCTCTATTTATATCTTATTTTATTTTTCCTTCCCTTCTCCTATGTTCATCTGTTTTGTTTCTTGAATTACACATATGAGTGAAATCATATAGTATTTGCCTTTCTCTGACTTATTTTGCTTAGCATAATACACTCTAGTTCCATCTACCTCATTGCAAATGGCAAGATTTCATTCTTTTTGATGGCTGAGTAATATTCCATTATGTAATACCAAACTTCTTTATCCAATTATCAGTTGATGAACATTTGGGCTCTTTCCATACTTTGGCTATTGTGGATAATGCTGCTATAAACATTGGGGTACATGTGCCCCTTTGAATCAGTACATTTGTATACTTTGGATTAATACCCAGTAGTATAATTGTTGGGTAGGGTAGTTCTATTTTTAACTTTTTAAGGAACCCCTATACTGTTTTCTAGAGTGGCTGTACCAGTTTGCATTCCCACCAGCTGTATAAGAGGGTTCCCCTTTCTCCATATCCTCACCAACATCTGTTGTTTCCTGAGTTGTTACTTTAGCCATTTTGACAGGTGTGAGATGGTATCTCATTGTGGTTTTGATTTTTATTTCCCCAATGATAAGTGATGTCGAGCACTTTCTCCTGTGTTTGTTAGCCATTTTTATGTCTTCTTTGGAGAAATGTCTGTTCATGTCTTCTGCCCATTTCCTAACTGGGTTATTTATTTTTGGGGTGTTGAGTTTGATAAGTTCTTTATAGATTTTTGAATATTAGCCCTTTATCTGATGTGTCACTTGCAAATATCTTCTCCCATTCCATAGGTTGTCTTTTAGTTTTGTTGATTGTTTCCTTCGTTGTGCAGAAGCTTTTTAACTTGATGAAATCACAATAGTTCATTTTTGCATTTGTTTCCCTTGCCTCCAGTGACATGTCTTATAAGTTGCTACAGCTGAAATCAAAGAGGTTGCTGCCTGTGTTCTCTAGAATTTTTATGGTTTCCTGTCTCACATTTAGGCTTTCATCTGGTTTGAATTTATTTTTGTGTATGGTGTAAGAAAGTGGTCCAGGTTCATTCTTCTGCATGTTGCCGTCCAGTTTTCCCAGCAATATTTGCTGAAGGGACTATTTTCCAATTGGACATTCTTTCCTGCTTTGTCAAAGATGAGTTGGTCATACATTTGTGGGTCCATATCTGGGTTTTCTATTCTGTTCCATTTCTCTATGTGTCTGTTTTATGCCAGTACCATACTGTCTTGGTGATTACAGCTTTGTAATATAGCTTGGAATCTGGAATTGTGATACCTCCAGCTTTGGTTTTTCTTTTTCAATATTACTTTGGCTATTCAGGGTCTTTTCTGGTTCCATATAAATTTTAGAATTGTTTGTTCTAGCTCTATAAAAAAATGCTGGTGTTATTTTGAGAGAGATTGCATTGAATATGTAGATTGCTTTCAGTAGTATACACATTTTAAAAATATTTGCTCTTCCAGTCCATGAACATGTAATGTTTTTTCGTTTCTTTGTGTCTTCTTCAATTTGTTTCATAAGTGTTACATAGTTTTCAGAGGACAGTTCTTTTACCTCTTTGGTTAGGTTTATTACTAGGTATCTTATGGTTTTTAGTGCAGTTGTAAATGGGATTGATTCTATGATTTCTCTTTCTGCAACTTTGTTATTGGTATATAGAAATGCAACAAATTTCTGTACATTAATATTATATCCTTTAGCTTTGCTGAATTTATTTATCAGTTCTAGCAATTTTTTGGTGGAGTCTTTCAAGTTTTCTACATAGAGTATCATGTCTGCAAAGACTGAAAGTTTGGCTTCTTCCTTGCTGATTTGGATGCCTTTTATTTCTTTTTGTTGTCTGGTTGCTGAAGCTAGGACTTCCAGTACTATGTTGAACAACAGTGGTGAGAGTGAACATCTCTGTTGTGTTCCTGACCTTAAGGGAAAAGCTCTCAGGTTTTTCCAACTGAGGATGATATTAACTGTGGATCTTTTGTATATGGCCTTTATCATGTTGAGGTATGTTCCTTCTACCCTTACTTTCTTGAGGGTTTTTTATCAAGAAAGGGATGCTGCATTTTGTCAAGTGCTTTTTCTGCATCTATTGAGAGGATCATATGGTTCTTATCCTTTCTTTTATTAATGTGGTATATCAGGTAGATTGATTTTTGGATATTGAACCACCTTTGCAGACCAGGAATAAATCCTACTTGATTGTGGTGAATAATTCCTTTAATGTCCTGTTGTATTTGATTTGCTAGAATCTTGTTGAGAATTTTTGTATCCATGTTCATCAGGGATATTGGTCTATCATTTTCCTTAGCTGGTTTTGGAATCAAGGTAATTCTGGCCTCATAGAATAAGTTTGGAAAATTTCCTTCTATTTCTATTTTTTGGAACAGCTTCAAAAGAATAGGTATTAACTCTTCTTTAAATGCTTGCTAGAAACCCCTTGGGAAGCCATCCAGCTCTGGACTCTTATTTTTTTGGGACATTTTTGATAGCCAATTGAATTTCTTTGCTGGTTATGGATCTGTTCAAGTTTTCTATTTCTTTCTGTTTCAGTTTTGGTAGTTTACATGTTTCTAGGAATTTATCCATTTCTTCTAGATTGCCCAGTTTGTTGGCATATAATTGCTCATAATATTCTCTTACAATTGTTTGTCTTTCCACAGTGTTGGTTGTGATCTCCTCTTTCATTCGTGATTTTATTTATTTGAATTCTTTCTCTTTTCTTTTTGATAAGTATGGCTAGGGGGTTATCAATTTTGTTTATTCTTTCAAAGAACCAGCTCCTAGTTTCATTGACCTACTTTCTATATCATTTATTTCTCCTCTAATCTTCATCATTTCCCTTCTTCTTCTGGTTTTAGGATTTATTTGCTGTTCTTTTTCCAGCTTTATTTGCTGTTCTTTTTCCAGCTCATTTAGGTGTAAGATTAGGTTGTGTATTTGAGACTTTTCTTGCTTCTTGAGGAAGGCCCGTATTGCTATGTATTTCCCTCTTACAACCACCTTTGCTGCATCCCAAAGGTTTTGAGCTGCCATGTTTTCATTTTCACTTGCTTTCATGTATTTTTTAATTTTTCTTTAATTTCTTGGTTCCATTCATTCTTTAGTAGGATGTTCTTTAACCTCCTTGTATTTGTGGTCCTTCCAAATTTTTTCTTGTGGTTGACTTAAACTTTCATAGTGTTATGGTCTGAAAATATGCATGGTTTGATCTGAATCCTTTTGTACTGGTTGAAGCCTGATTTGTGACCCAGTATGTGATCTATTCCTGAGAATGTTCCCTGGGCACTTGAAAACAATGTGTACTCTGTTGTTTTAGGATGAAATGCTCTGACTGTATCTGTTAAGTCCATTTGGTCCAGTGTGTCATTCAAAGCCATTGTTTTCTTGTTGATGTTCTGCTTAGATGACTGCTTGATGATGTTCTGCTTATTGTTGTAACTGGGTGTTAAAGTCCCCCACTATTATTATATTATTACCGATGAGTTTCTTTAAGTTTGTTATCATATGACTTACATATTTGGCTGTTCCAAGTTGAGGACATAAATATTTACAATTGTTAGATCTTCTTGTTGGATAGACCCCTTTATTGTGATATAGTGCCCTTCTTCACCTCTTGTTATAGTTTTGGTTTTAAAATCTAGTTTATCTGATATAAGTATGGCTACTCTGGCTTTCTTTTGACATCCATTAGCATGATAAATGGTTCTCCATTCCCTCACTTTAAATCTTCAGGTGTTACTGGGTCTAAAATGAGTCTCTTATAAGCAGCATATGGATGGGTCTAGTTTGTTTTTTTTTTTTAATCCGTTCTGATATCCTATATCTTTTGATTGGAGCATTTAGTCCATTTACATTAAGAGTAATTATTGATAGATATGAATTTAGTGCCATTATATTACCTGTAAAGTTGCTGTTCCTGTAGACTGTCTCTGTTCTTTCTAGTCTTGGGTGCTTTTGGTCTCTTCCCCGCTCAAAGAATGCCCTTTAATATTTCTTGCAGAGCTGGTTTAGCGTTCACAAACTCCTTTAGTTTTTGCTTGTCTTGGAAATTATCTCTCCATCTATTCTGAATGACAGCCTTGTTGGATAAAGTATTCTTGGTTGCCTATTTTTCCCATTTAGCATGTTGACTATATCATGCCACTCCCTTCTGGTCTGCCAAGTTTCTGTGGACAGGTCTGTAGCTAACCTTATGTGTCTACCCTTGTAGGTTAATGGCCTTTTGTCCCTAGCTGCTTTCAGAATTCTCTATCTTCGTATTTTTCAAGTTTCACTATGATATGTCTTGGTGTTGACCTGTTTTTGTTGATTTTGAGTGGAGTTCTCTGTGGACTTCAATGCCTATTTCCTTCCCCAGATTAGGGAAGTTCTCAGTTATAGTTTGTTCAAATAAACCCTCTGCCCCCTTTTCCTGCTCTTCTTATGGTACTCCTATGATATGGATATTACTGTGTTTTATGGAGTTTCTGAGTTCCATAAGTCTATATTCATGATCTAATAGTTTTCTTTCCTTTCCCTCTTCTTTTCTGCTCCGTTATTTTCCATAATTTTATCTTCTATGTCACCTATTCATTCCTCTGCTTCTTCCATCCTTATTGTGATTACACTCAGTTGGTTTTGCATCTTAGTTATAGCATTTTTAAATTTCAGACTGATTATTTTTTAGGTCTTTTATCTCTGTAGGAAGGGTTTCTCTGGTGTTTTCTCTGCTTCTTTCAAGTCCAGCTAGTATTCTTATGACTGTTGTCTAAATTTTTGATCAGATATATTGCTGATAACTATTTTGAGTAAATCCTTGGCTGTGAGTTCTTCTTGATCTTTCTTTTGGGGAGAATTCCTCCATCTTTTAGGTTTCTGTCTTTTGCGTGTTATGAAAGCTTGTTATGTTTTTTGTTGCTGAGAGTAATCCTATGTTAAGGAGGGGTTGTACACTGTCCAGGGACTGATGCTTCAGGAAGTGTTTCTAGTGTATGTTTTGTACACTCTGCTGTTGTGTTTTGGCTACTCTTTACCACAGGTCAGTCCTCTGCAGAGTTCCCCCTTTCTTGCAGTGAGGAGTATTGCAGTGGACCTTTAACTAGAATGCTTTGATTTGTTTGTTAAAATGAGCCTGATTAAAAAAAAATCCTGACCCAAAGAGAGAGAGAGAGAGAGAGAGAGAGAGAGAGAGAGAGAGAGAGAAGGAAAAGGAACAAACACAGACAAACAAAAAACTATAAGCCTGATTCCAAAGGAAAAAAAGAAGAAAGCCTGGTCCTATTTCCACCAGAACTGAAGCTGACACTTTGGAGCACTCTATAATCAGTAGACTTGGTGCATGCAGGGTGCCTGTGCTGATCCTCTGGGGGAGAGGCCCAGTGTGCTGGCCCATAGTCAGACCTGCCTTAGTAACGATGCAACTGCAGGGGTGTAGGGGGGGCAGGATTTGATGTAAACAGCTTCAGCCTCCACTGGGAGTGCTGTGTTGCTCACTGAAGTCTGACTGTGCTGGTGGGGGGGGGAAATGGCATCACTCTGTCACCCCGCTGTCTCATCCCCAGAGAGGGGACCTCACACCCACCACTGTTCAGGAAGCCCTCACAGAAAAGCGAACAATCTCCCTCCTGTGTCTCAGGCTTACATCAGATCCCTGCCCCCTCACCCTCTCTGTGCTGAGCCATTGGCACACCTGATGACATAGTTCCTCTATGTTTTATCTCTGGCACACAGCCAGGATTCAAAACTCCAAATCTTAAAGGACCAGGCACAGTGTGGACCACCTCCCTTCCTCTGGAGGAGAGCCTCACTGTGCTGTGTCTGGTGCTGTCTTGTGTGCCTGGTGCAAAGCAGCCATACTGCCATGCAGGTGGTTGGCATTTATGGTGAAGCACAGCCAGTAAAAAGTAGCAACCAGATTACCTGCCATCTGCATGCGGTCCTGTCCCTTGCTGATGAATGGCCACTCAAAGGTGCCCGCTGGGTCTTTTGTCCTTATGGAGGCAATATACCCTCTTCCACGTGTACTTCAGGAAAGGGAACATTCTTTCCCAGTGCAACCCAGGGAATCCCTACACCATGCTGTCTACTCTTGGGTCTCTCTTGGGTCTACTCTTAGGTTTCTCCAGGAGCACTGCTGCCATCCCAGCTTGAATCAAGCGAATGGCAGGGACTTCTAAAATCTCAGAATTTGAGCTCTGCTATTTGTAAAAACTTGGTGATAGTTCCTCTCGATTCCCCAGTCAATGGTTTGGGGCAGTGTTGTTCATGTACAAATCCGACACACTTCTCTCGCTACCCCTCTCTCTTTTTGTCTTTCTCCTCTCTCCATGAAAAGGGCTCCCTCCCCTCCATGGCACCACAGCTTTTCTCTTCCCCCAATTCAGGTCTCTGCACCTTGTACCTAACTTATTCTCAATCTCTAATTGTGCAGATTGTTCTCTTAATCCTCGGATCAATTTCCTAGGTATTCAAAATGATTTGCTGTTATTCTAGCTGTGTGCAAGGGATGAGGAAGCCCAGGGTCCCCCTACTACTCCACCATCTTAACCTATCAATCTACTAGTTTAAAGTAGAACTGTAGATCATTGATTTAAGGACTCCCTCCCCACCAAATACTTCTTTAATTGCATCCCATAAATTTTGATATGTTGTGTTTTAATTTTTAATTCAGTTCAAAATCCATTCTAATTTCCCTTTTCATTTCTTCTTTGACTCATGAGTTATTCAAAAGTATGTTATTTAATTTCCAAATATTTGTGGATTTCCCTGATACCTCTTGTTATTGATTTCTAATTTAATTCCTTTGTGGTCACAGAACATAGCTTGTATGATTTGAGTTCTTCTACATTTATCAGTATCTGCTTTGTGGTCTGTCTTGATAAATGCTCCTTGCGCCCTTGAGAAGATTGTGTATACTACTGTTTTTGATGAAGTGTTATATAAATGTTAATTAGGTCAAGTTGGTTGACAGTGTTATTCAAATCTTCTGTATCCTTACTGATTTTCTCTACTTTTCTCTAATTTTATCAATTATAGAGAGAAAGGTCTGGAAAACCCAACTATATTTATCAACTTGTCTATTTTTTTTGCAGTTTTTGCTTCATGGGTTTTGAAGCCTGGCTATTAGGTGCATAAACATTCCAAGACTGTTATATCCTCTTGATGAATTGGCTCCTTTATCAATATGAAATGTCCCTCCTTATCTCTGGTAATATTCTTTGATCTGAAATCTACTTTGTCTAATAATATATCCACTATCAAAAGCTTTCTTTTGGTTAGTGTTAGCATGGTATATCCTTTTCTATTCTTCTACCTTTGACTTAGTTATGTCTTTGTATTTAAAGTGAATTTCTTACAGTTGCATCTTTTAAAAATTTTTATCCAATCTGATAATCTATGCTTTTAATTGGAGTGTTTAGACCTTTTACATTTAATGTTATTATTGATATTGTTGTGTTTAAATCTGCCATCTTGGTTTTTGTTTTATGTTCTATTCCTCTTCTTTTTCTATCTGTTGAATTGAGTAGTTTAGGGTCCCTTTTATTTCCTTTTTTTTTATTAGTTGTAACTTTTTTTTAAGTTGTTTTAGAATTTGTAGTATTGTTGCTTTAGAGTTTATAATATACATCTTTAACTTAATGCAGTCTACCTTTAGGTAATATTTATCACTTCACATATAGCATAAGAAACTTAGAACACTGTACTCCTTTTTCCTCCTCTTGACCTTTGCTCCATTGTTGTCATGCATTTGACTTCTATATGTAATATAAACTTCACAACACATTGTTAATATTTTTGCTCTAAAAAGTCAATTATCTTTTATTTATTGTTATTTTTATTTTTTTTAAGTAAACTCTATTCTCAGTGTGAAGCTCAAACTCATGACCCAGAGATCAAGAGTCTCATGCTCTACTGATTGAGCCAGCGAGGCTCCCCTCAATTATCTTTTAAAGAGATTTTAAAAATAAGAAAAAAAGTACTTTGTATCTGTCCACCTATTTTCCCTTTTTGATGATCTTCATTCCTTTATATAGCTCCAGATATCCATCTGGCATCATTTTTCTTCTGCCTGAAAGACTTTTTTCAGTATTTCCTATAATGCAAGTCTGCTGGTAATGAATTTATTTTCTTTTGGCTTTTCTATGTCTGAAAAACTATTTCATCGTAGTTTTTTGAAAGATATTTTTATTGGGTATACAATTGTAGGTTGACAATTCTTTTCTATCAATAATTTCAGGATCATGCCCCACCATCTTTTGCCTTGCATTCTGTCAAAAAGCTTTCATTCTTATATTTGTTCTTCTGTTCATAATGAGTTATTTTTTTTTCTCTTTAAGAGATTTGTCTCTTTATTACTGTTTGTTATGCAATTTGATTATAATATGCCTTGGGGTAGTTTTCTTCTTGTTTCAGTGCTTAAGGTTTGTTGTACTTCTTGGATCTGTGGATTTATAGTTATAACCAAATTTAGAAAAATTACAGTCTTTCTTTCTTTCTTTCTTTCTTTCTTTCTTTCTTTCTTTCTTTCTTTCTTTCCCTGTTCCCTTCCTTTCTTCTCTCTCCTTTGTGGACTTCAACAACACGTATATTAGACTGCTTGAAATTGTTCCTCAGCTCACTGATTTATTTATTTTACTGTCTCCCCCCCCATTTCATATTGAATCATTTCTTTTAGTGTGTATTGAGCCTCACAAATCTTCTCTTCTGTAGTGTCTGATCTACTGATCCCATTCAATGTATTTTTCATCTCAGACGTTGTATTTTTCAACAGTGGAAGTTCAGTTTGGATTTTTGCCATATTTTTCATGCTCTGCTTAACATGATCAATCTTTCCTCTACACTCCTGAACATAAGGAACATAGTTATAATAACTGTTTTAATGTTCTTGGCTAGTAATTCCATCATTTGTGTCACTTTTGGATCTATTTCTATTAATTTTTATATTTATTATGGATTGTATTTTCCTGCTTTTTTTGCATGACTTGATGGGCTGCAAGATACTGTGAATTTTATCTTGTTGAGTGCTAGATATTTTTGTATTCTTGAGCTTCTTTCTGGAATGCAGTTAAATTACTTGAAAATAGCTCAGTCCTTTTGAAGCTTGCTTTTAAGTTTTGTTAGGTGGGACCAACGTATTCTTTAGTATAGGCCTAATTCTGCCCTTGTGCTGAAACAATACCCTTCTAATTACTGATGCATTACGAGGTTGAATTACAAGATTTTCCACTCTGGCTGACTACTCCTGATCCTACGTGACCTCTGAGGGTTTGCTCCCTCTCTCCTTTAGGGTAGTTCTTTCTCAGGTCTCAGGTAATTTTCTCATACAAATGTATTGATCAGTACTCAGCTGAAGACTTGAGGGGGACCATCTGTAGATCTCTGGAAGTCTCTTCCAGTGCACTGCTCTCCTCTCTGGTACTCTGCCTGCAAACTCTAGCCATCTTTACTTCCCAGACTCTGAGCTCTTAAATTTAAAAAATCCATTAGACTCCTTCTAGGTTCCTGCTCCCTGCATTAGCCTGGAAGATGTCTCCAGGTAATAAGCTGGGACCATCAAGGAGCTCACCTCATTTGCTTCTCATCTCTCAAGGATCACTGTTCTCTGCTGCCTGATGTCCAAAACCTGAAAACAGTTGTTTCATATATTTTGTCCATTTGTTTAGTTGTTTCAGGAGTCAGGGTTAGTCTGGTACTTGTTACTACATGTTGGCTAAGAGCTGAAGTCTAAAACATCAAGGCAGATAAACTTTACTGAAGTATAATTTATAAAACTGTAACTGGATTAAGCCCTTATTTTTGCATAAAAATATCATAGAAGTGACATATTGGAAGTTTTATAATGAAGCTAGTAGTTAGATTTAGTAGATAAAAAGTCCAGAAAAATGAATTCGTTTTCTTTTTTTTTTTTTAAGTTTATTTATTTATTTTGAGAGAGAGAGAGAGCAAGCAGGGGAGGGGGAAAGAAAGAGGGAGAGACAGAATCTCAAGTAGGTTTCATGCTGTCAGTACAGAATCCGACATGGGGCTCGATCCCATGAACTGTGAGATCATGACCTGAGTCAAAATCAAGAGTCATATGCTTAACTGACTGAACCACCCAGGTGCCCCAACAAATTAGTTTGCTAACTGGGCATTTCAAACTAAGAAATGTGAAAAATAATTTAAAATATAAGCATCTAAACTGTGTAAGTTTATTCAAGCATTCTATTTTTGTAATTTGTATCTTTTTAAAAAGTTTGTTTATTTGTTTATTTATTTATTTATTTATTTATTTATTTAGAGGTGGGGAGGGGCAGAGAGAGAGGGAGAGAGAGAATCCCAAGCAGGCTCCACGCTGTCAGCATGGAGCCCAACACTGGGCTGAATCTCATGAACTGTGAGATCATGACTTGAGCCAAAATCAAGAGTTGGAACACTTCAGTGACTGAGCTGCTCACATGCCCCAGTAACTTGTTTCTTTTTAAGATGGGTAAACCCTCACTGAAACTTCCTTTATAATTTATAGTACCTATTATATTCTTCTATCTTACATTTTTTATGTTTATGCCATGTTTTGATTCATGTTTGTATTCCCATCTAATACCATATCTTATAGATTCTCAAAAATGCATCAAAGGAGTGCATCACTATAGAATTATGTTAAGACAGGTTTATAATTTTCTGATATAAGAATAGCAATATAAATATAATAAAATTTACTTATATAATGTGCATTTTATTCACAAGAGAATATACTAGGTACATAGCATTTCATAACAAACTTTATCATCTTACAAAATATCTTATGACTAGTAAAATTTTACCTTATAGAAAAAATGAATATTAGTAAATATTAAAATACTTTTTGAGTGCCAAATTTAATAATGCATTTTTAGTAACAAACTTACACAAACTGTAAGAATGACAGCAACACATTTAAAGAGGAATCCCTGGAACTTTGGCCTAATATAATCTAATGAAAAGACAAGTCACCTCAATGTTACAAATGATTCTATAGAACAAAAATAATCACACTTCTTCCTTACTCTGTGTAAGCCTAGTTAGAATAACATCTATTTTGAGGAACATTTTTAATCGTATTCATTTGTTTTATGTGGTTGTTTACTAGTTGTTTACAAAAATAACATCTAGTTAATTCAGTGGAATCTTGTTACACATTGACAACTGTTCTGTTTATTGTTAGGTAGGTGCTATACCCAAGACCTAGGCATGGAAAGTGATACATTTATCTCCATTTCTACTGTTTATTTAATATCAAAGTTGATATTAAATATCAAGCTCCTGAATTTAGTAGGATTCATGCATTCTAGTTTTGTATTGTCACCCCACCAACAAGGAAGGTTTTATGTTAATTGACTTCTGAAGCCAGTTGATGGCACCCCTTAAGTTGAAGTTGTAGGTATTTGAGATGAAAGAGCATAGATTCTTTGAATGAGTACATGTACCCTAATATGTTCTTGAAACAGGCTTCCTGCTTTTTTGATAGGCACCTGTGGGAAAACATGTGATGTTTCAGGCTTTTAAAGGATTGCAGCGAGTGGAAGTTTTGGGCTTCATGGAGAGAGAAGATTGGACAAGGAGAAGGTAGCATAATTGACAGGTGGGCGTCTGTGGCTGAGCAGCTGGTTGGTTTAATTTTAGAACACTCGCCCTTGACTGTGCCACTTTAAGTGGAGCACCTACTTGTCTTGAGAAGTGTGTCTGTCTTTTGGGCAGGACCAAAATCCTTTTTGCTTACACTCTGGAGCATTAGGCACCCTGTTTCATCAGATAGCCCACCTTTTAAAGTGGGAGAGTCTTATCTGCTCAACTAGTCCTTCTAAGATAGGACAATATAATCTAATAAAGCTCTCAATGGAGTAAGCTGAGGAATGCAGTGCACTCAAGTGACTTGCTTGTACGATAATAACCTCGATTTGGAAGTACACAAAAGCCTCTTTGCATGTTTCAAGGGCATATTTACAGTTCTAAAGTGATGAAAGGCAGCTTCTTAAATATCTTCAGGGGCAAGGGAAGTGACAGACTGCAAGGAGGAACAAGATACAAGACAGAAGACCAAAATAAAAATAAAGATTCAGGCTAAAAATAAAATTTAAAAATTCTCTAATATTTGGAATCCTAAGCTTTTCCTTTTCCCTCAGCACTTGGAGTCATAGGATTTGAGTGTCAAAAAAAGTCCTTACCAATCAATGGTCTGGCCCAACTAGAAGAAACTGAGGCACAGAGTACTTAAAGTGACTTGCCAAAGGTCAACCTACAGGTGTGTGACACAGCTACGACTAGAACCCAGTCCCCGATATCCCACTCTATACGTGTCAGCTAGCCATTCCTGGATTAAAGTTAAATTTAAAATGTAGGACTAAACAAAATATAACATATGATTGATCACACCTCCATTCATCATCTTAATAATAGATAGGACTAACAGTGCCTCCTTTATTCTAGTAATGGAAAGACTAACTGTGCCCTTGATAAAAGTAATGATACCTGCTCCCACTTGGCTCACAGGGATGCAGTGAAGGTTTTTAATAAGGTATCAGATGTAGAAATGCCTTGAAAAATCACTGCTCTTTATAAGTACAATTGAATGAAGAATAGCCTTTTACTAGGGATTTGCCTTGTTTTTTTTGCCAATATTCCTTCTTTGGGCACTATCAGTGAATGCAGCCCAGTGGTTAGGATTCATCAACTGGCCTCTAAGATGCTAACTGTCTGTCTACCTGGGTAACTTCCCAATACTGATCACCTCTGTTTCTTATCACTATGATTGGCCCACAGTACAGAATACCCTCTTCATCTTGGCTCACCAATACCTTCTGCTTGCCTGACCAGTGCTGGAAATTGCATGCATGATCTCTCTGCTTTCACTGCCCACTCTTGCTCCCTCTCTTTGTACTCAACTTTATATTCCAGGTATACTGAACTCCTTTCTGTTCCAAGAAAGCTCCATGGTCTCTCTCCCTTCCTGGTCTTTGCCCGTGCTATTCCCTCTGCCTGTAATACTTTTCACACCTCTTTGTCAATGACACCCACTGCTCCACCCCCTTACTTGGCCCACTCTTGCCTATCTTTTAGGTGTCATCTTAGAGGTCACTTTATTCAGGAAGCTTTCTTCACCATTTCACTCCACTGCAAGCTTAGATGAGATCTTCCTATGTGCTACTTCAAACACTTATTATTTCTTTCACACTTAGAAGTTACCGGGGCTCCTGGATGGCTCAGTCAGTTAAGTGTCAGACTCTTGGTTTTGGCTCAGGTAATGATCCACGGTTTGTGAGTCTGAACCCCGCATCAGGCTCTGTGTTGACATTGAGTAGCTTGGGATTCATTCTTTCTCTCTCCCCCCCAAAATAAGTAAATAAACTTAAAAAAAAAAAAGAACTTACCACATCTATTTTAATTGCTATATTCCTTTCTGGACTGTCAGCTCCAAGTGCAGAGGGCTTTGTCTGCTCGCCCATTGCTGTAGAGTCAATTCTGGCCACATATAAGAGTTAACACATGTTTGTTGAAAGATCATGGTTAATAATGATTTATATTTTATGAACTGCCTTCATTTTTATTTATCTCATTTCATCCTTTAAAAAAATGTTTATTTATTTTTGAGAGAGAGAATATGTGCAGAGGAGAGGCAGAGAGAGAGAGAGAAGGAGACAGAAAATCCCAAGTAGGCTCTGTGCTGTCAGCATAGAGCCTGACACAGGGCTCCACCTCACGAACCATGAGATCATGACTTGAGCCGAAATCAAGAGTGTGACGCTTAACCAACTGGGCCACCCAGGCACCCCTATCTCATTTCATCCTAACAGTAAAACTACTGTGTAGTGTTACTCATTCCCATTTTTCAGATACCAAAACACTCAGAAGGTGTTCATTGACTTGTCCAAGGTTACCTAGCTAGTGAGTGACAGAGCTAGTGTTTGAACTCAGGTTATTGGAGTCCAAGTTCCATATTATTATCATAATATCACAGCTGACTTTGTTTGGTTATAGAATAATTGAAGGTCTTAATCAGGTGATCAGAGGGTTGAAATGATCAGAGCTTCCCTTCAGGAGAATAAATCTCATAAAGAGGAAAGCCTGAACCATGGTGGAATCAGTGAGGGCAGGGTCGGCAGAACAGCCACGTGTGAGAGGCAAAGAAATGAATATCAGAACAAACACTAAGGACTAAATGCTAAGCTTTAGGGGCCACTCATAGTTAGAGTCAGGAGGAAAGAGACAAGCCAGAAGTAATACAAAAAAAAAATCAGTGAGAAATGTAGGAAAATAATGAAAATTATTTCAGAAACCAAAGGAAGTAAGAACGTAAAGAAAAAAATGTAATTAATAGTGGCAAAAGCAATTGGGGAACCAAGAAAGAAGAGAAAATATTTGGGAGGTTGGCTGGTTCACAGAAGACTTTTGAAAGCCTAGATGGAATAAAGGACAGTTTGTAGAGCTTTCAAGAAAGAATAGGGGACAAGGAAATGAAAGCAAGAAAGAAGTGATTGAAGAATTTTGGCAGTTTGTTTATTCATTCATCAGTTGATAGACATTTGGGCTGTTTGCAGATTTCAGCTATTATGAATAAAAGTGCTATGGACATTCACACAGAAGTCATTGTGAGAACATAAGTTATTTCTCATGGATATTTAGGAGAGGAATTGCAAGGTGGTATGGTAAGAGCATGTTTAACTTTATCAGAAACTGCAAGACTGTTTTCTAAGGTGATTGTACTATTTTGCATCTCCACTAGCAACGTATGATGAAAGTATTAGTTGTTATACATCCTCACCAATACTTGGTATTGTCAGTCTTCTTAATTTTATATTTGATAATGAATGCAAGCAGCATCTCATTGCGGTTTTAATGTGCATTTCCCTGTTGTCTAATGGTGTTGAGCATCTTTTATCTGTTTATTTGACATACATCTTTGGTGAAGTGTCTGTTCAAATCCTTTGCCCATATTTTTTCTTGTTGTTTTTCTTCTTATTGAGTTATAAGAGTTCTATATAAATTCTGATATATAAATACATATACATATTCAGAGACACGATTTGCAAATATTTTCTCCCAATCTGTGGCTTGTCTTTTCATTTTCTTAATAGTGTCTTAAGAGCAAAAGTTTTATATTTTTATGAAATTCAGTTTATCAATATTTTACTTTTATGATTAGTACCTTTTGTGTGCCATCTAAGAAATGTTTGCTTAACTCAAAGTCAAAAATATTTTCTTCTGTGTTTTCTTCTAGAAGTTTTATATTTTCTGCTTTTACATTTAGGTCTATAGTCTACTTCAAGTTAATTTTTCTGTATGATGTGAACTAAGTGTTGAGGTCTCTTTTTTTTCTTTTTTCTTTTGTGCCTATAGATGTCCAATTATTCTAGCACCAATTTGTTAAAAAAAAAACTATCTTTTCTTCATTGAATCACCTTGACAACTTTTTTGATATTGTTTTCTTTATCGTTCTTTTGTTTGAGGTAGAGCTTCTTAGATCTGTAGATTTATAGTTTCTATCAAGTTTGGAAAAATTTTGCCTCCTATCTCTTTAAAGATTTTTTTTGGTCCCTTGTTTCTCCTTTTAGACTTTAGTTACATGAATGTTAGACCCCTCAATATTGCCCCACGGTTTACCAATGCTCTTTTTCTTCAATTCTCTTTTCTTTGTGTGCTTCACAAATATACAATTTCTATTTCTCTGCCTAATCTTTTCTTCTGCACTATCTAATCTGCTGTTAACCCCTCATAGTACATTTTCATTTCAGATATTGCATTTTTCATCTTTGGAAGTTCCACTTGGGTCTTTTTTATATCCTCTATTTCTGCTTTCAACATATTTGCTGAACATATGGAGTATATTTATAATAGTTGCTTTAATGCCCTTGTCTGTTCAACCTACAAGCTATGTTATTTCTGGGTGTGTTTCTATTAAATGAGTTTTCTTCTAGTCAGGAGTCATATATTCATGCCTGTTAATTTTTGATTGAACATTAGACATTGTGAATTTTATGTTGTTGGTTGCTGGATTTTGATGCATTTCTCTAAGAAGGATTAGACTTTGTTCTGACATGCAGTTAATTTACTTGGGGTCAGTTTAATATTTTTGAGAGTTGTTTTTAATTTTTGTTAGGGTGAATCCAGTCTAGCTTTTATTCTACAGCTAATGTAATCCCACTACTAAGGTCATCTGAGGACTCTAACAGTGCCTGTGAATTATGAGATCTGTCCACTTTGGATGGTAGGAACATGAACTATTCCCTGTCTTGTGGGAATACTAGGAATTGTTCAGCTAGCTACTACTTTCTGGAGGTTCTTTCCCCACTCTCATAGACTTTTAGCTCATGCATATGCGGTTCATTATTTAGCCAAAGATTTGAGGAGATCTTTGTACAGGTCTCTGGACTTCTTTCTTTATGCTTCACCTTCTTCTCCAGTATTCTGCCCCACAGATCCTAGCTGCTTTGGCGTCCTAGAGCACTGATCTCTGTCTCCCAACTCAGTGAGACCATTCCACTCTGGTTTCCCTTCCTGTGCTGTGGCTTGGAAATGTCCCGTTAATAAGCTGGGCAATCAAACAGCTTGCCATGCTTGTTCTCCCTCTCTCACAGATCAGTCTTATGCTGCCTGTTGTCCAAAGTCTAAAACAATTGTAACAGATGTCTTTTCTGGTTTTCTAGTTATTTTAATGTGGGAAGGTAATTACCATAGCAGTTAATCCTTCATGAATAGAAGGAGAAATCTCATTTCAAGCTGATAACTTCTAAGATGTTGCAACTTCTGAGATGCCAGAAATGAGAGAAAAGGAAAAACTTAATCTGATTTTAAGGAGATCAGTTTGAATACTTAACTTTCTTATTCCTTCTTTACCCATGTCCTTTTCCTTTCTACAAGGTAGAGGATCCTACTTGAGATTTTTCCCTTGAGCAAACGAAACTGCCTTTGATATAATCTGTTGCATTTGGAGGTGTAGTGGAGTATTTAAGTAGCAAAAACTATAGTGTTGCAGATATCCTTTTTGTCCAAAGTAGATGAAATTACAACAGCTCTGGGTGGTTATTTCACTTACTGAATTAACATTTCCTAGGATTTCATTTTGTCCCTGATATCATTCAACATGATCAGAACAAAGCTATTTATACTCTTCTGTGCTTGAGTCACTTAATTGTAATATCAAGATAATTTAATGCAGAATGTAAAATTATGCATATAGTAAAAAAGCCAAAAGATGAAAAAAAAAGCCAAAAAAAGTAAATTTTCCTGCAGCAGGAAAACAGAGATATTCCTTTAAATGAAGTGCACTAAAAGAGTCATCCTTGAATCTCCAGTTTACTTCTAAAATCTAGTCACATTAGAAAAAAAGATAAACCATAAACACTCAGTTATTAGTATCCAGAAATTCTCTGAGTCTACCTAACTATATCTACATTTCTATGAACACACAGTTCTTTTCTTCTTTTCTCTTCTTTAAGAGTAAGATAACTCTTAAACTCTAACAAGACCAAATGCGAATGAAATTATCCATTGGGGCAAAAGCATTCAGCCATTTTTCTCATGTTAAAGGCTTTAAAATAGTTTTTCCCCTTCTGTTTATTCCCTCAATTAATTTTTCTTATTAAAATGCATATATGTATACATTAAAAATAAACACTTTGTTAAAATATTATAATGTTACAAATAAACACCTTTTCTAACTGGATGCCATAGAAAACCACAGTTGGCAATTAGTTTGACTTTAAAACTAGCTTTCTGGTTGAACATGTGTGTGCCTATTGGGGGATTTCCATAATGCAAACCTGCCCTACACTGTGCTTTCAACTTTTCATCCAAGACAACCAAAATGTCCTGATTAAGATTTGAAAAAATATAAAACTTTAAACACTATTACCCTGGTGGGTAGATCCTGGCTACCAAACAAATAGACTTCAAAGGGACCTCCCAACCTTCTGTAAACCACAGACAAATGTTTGCTATTACTATTGTTCCAGGTAGCCTTGGGCCACCTTGTCCTTCACTGGTAGGAGACCTTGAAAATATGGTTAATCACTACCATGAAAAGTTTTTCCAGTAGAGATGAATCTCATATACCTTTTCCCATAAATTCCAGTCTGACATACAAAGATTAGTTGCAAGAGTTAAATTAAGGAAGAGGACCAAAAGCTGGATTAGAAGGAGAGACTTGCAGAAATAAACACCAGTAATTGGGTAAAAAGTAAAAAACATATATTATTTTCTTTACTTTGACCTATATGTAGTGAGTTACAATCAGTTCAACTAAAAGACTTGTGGCCTAATTTATGTGATTCATAAAATAGAAAACAATAAATTCTTTAAAATTAGTCTACATTTCCTTCTGCTGAGGAGTAGGGTAGAGAAGAGCTAGAAAAACAGAGGTTTTTCAGGATGTTTAAACCATTGGGCTTACAGAGCAAAAAGCCCACAACAGAAATTCTGACATTCAAGGCAAAACAGGACAACAAATTAAATCTAACTTCAGTTTTTAAGGATTTCTTTGTTAAACATTAGATAAGAAAAGGGCAGTTCCAACCTGGATAGACTGCAATCTTGTTAATATAAATCCTAATTGTGTCTCTCATCATCAGTGTCATTTTTGTTTCTATATGATGACAAAGCCATGATTAAATAAGATAAAATTCCAGGTCTCTGTGACATTAAGCCTTTTGATAAAAGACTCACATTTATTAATTCACCATTGCTTAGCTGAGGGAACACTTTCTATCAGGCATTGTGCTAGGTACTCTGGATACAAAACTGAATAAGAAAATCAAGAATGCATAGGATGTCAGTTGTCCCCTAATTCTTAAAAATTGAGCTCTGTCAAAAGTGGTGCTAGAAGGGGCACCTAAGTGGCTCAGTTGTTAAGCTTCTGACTCGGGTCAGGCCATGACCTCACGGTTCATGAGTTTGAGTCCCACATCGGGTGAGATCGAGCCCTGCTTCTGGTGAGCACAAGCCCCCCTTTGAGTGAGCTTCCCTCTCTCTCTTTCTCTCTCTCTGCCACTCCTGGGATTCTCTCTCTCTGCCCCCCTCTCACTTGCACCCTCTTTCATTCTCTCTCTCTCTCTCTCTGTCTCTCAAAAAAAAAAAAAAAAAAGTGGTGCTAGAAGATAGCTTGACATTTTTAAAAATCAGAAGAGAACATACGGCTATTTAACCCAAATTTCTCAATGCAGGACATTCCTCTAGAATAACTGATACCCGTCCATTCTCTGCTAGACCCCACACCCTCATAGAGCAGCATGTTTCATTTTTTAATGGTTCTAATTATTAAAAAGTTCCTCTGTGTTAAGCTAGGATCTATCCTCTGTAACTTCTAACACTGGTCTTGGGCCTATACAAAAATAAGTTTATTTTATCTTCAATAAGGAAGTCCTTCAAATATTTAAGGCCAGCCATCAACTTAACTTTCATTCTCCAGGTAAAATATTTGCAGTGTCTCATATCACACAGTTTCTAAACTATGGCTGAGTAGCAAATGACCTTTGTTTTATTTATATGTGTAAGGTACATGACAATATTTTCCTCTCTGAGATGTTAAACTCTTAATTTCTGAGGATTTTTTTTCTAATTTTATTTTGTTTAATCCAAATGCATTTCAAAGGTTTTTTTCTGTAATCTAAGGGATATTCAGATTTTAAAAGATTTATAGTATTTAAAATACAGCAGTTTGGGAAGAAATGGGATTGATGAGTGAAGACAGTGGTATGAGAGTAGGTAAATGAATTCTTAATGGGAATATTGTATATGTAACCTCTTGAGCCCCCGTCTCCAATCATGGTAAAACAGGGAGGCAAGATTGCAGTTCCAGTGTCATTATTTTGGGGGATGGGGAAAGGGAAGAAAGAATCACGTTTACATCTGAATAGAACATTGTGATATCTGCATATTTCCATAGCATCTGTCATTGTATTAATTAGTTCATGAAAAAATATTTCTGGTTACATGCCAACTAAACTGACAGGCAAACTGACAGGTAAGGCTGAGGTTAAAAGGGTTGTGGGAGGCTGCAGCACTCTAAATGTTCAGTAGCTCCTAGCAAAGGAGAATCCCTTCTCCTTGTCATCAGAGAGAGGGAGTGAGGAGAGGTGGAGGGCGGGGCAGAGAGAGAGAGAGAGAGAGAGAGAGAGAGAGAGAGAGAAGCATTTGAAGGGATGAAGGTGACTGGCTGGAAACTGACCAGGGGATTAAAATGGCTTTTGAGGACGATAGTACCAGGGGCCAGACCTGTAGATAACATATCCTCCTGATTACACTCACATCACCTCTAGACCATCTAGAAGTAGCTAAATGCTTTATCAAGTGGACTTTTTAAAAAGGAGAACTAAACAGGAGCAGAAATAATTTATCACTGAACTCTTGACTGTGAATTTCCATGTGCACCTGGTGCATGTTTTATAAAGTCCTAGGTAAACAGGTGCGTGTGAGTTCTGGCTATAAAATTTTAAATTGATAATCCTTTAAATATAACTTCTTAACTTGAACAGGACCTCAAGAGAGACTTTTTAAAACATATTGTTTTAAGATCATTAATCTTAACAACAAACCTGCCACACAAAATCACAAGTATATGTTCTTAACAACAACAAAAAATAAAGGCAAGTTCAAATAGGGAATCTAGACAAGATCCAGGAACCTAACTGCTTGCTCACTCTGAGTTTGCTACCAAGCAACCTCTTACTAGAATCACTTGGAAATTCCTCCTTGAGTCTGAAATACCAACAAGGTGTAGGTGGATACATATTTCTCGGTTTTGATAAGAAATTTTAAGCTCATACTTATGTCTTACTGTAACACTGCCATCTAAAAATATCTTTAAAAACTTAGTTCCTTATCTTGTACTTGACGTTCATAATATAGTTTTAAAAGAATTTATAGCGTCACAATAGATATGTAAGACTAAATATGGAATGGAGAGACATGAAGGGTCCTTTGTACATCTGATTAGTTCATTTTTCTTTAAATCTAACTCCTTCCAGTTAATTTTGCCTGTCTATGAAAATGACTTGGCCACTGCTTTAATAAAAAGCATATAATTCTTTATATTCACTTTATGTACTATTAAATGACCAAGGCTGATGTTCTCTCCAAAAGCATTAAGCAAAAGTGTAGACTTTCAATGCTTTTGGAAACATTGACAGTTGACCAGTGTTAATATGTGAAGTCCCTAACTTACAGGTGGTTTGCGTTCTAAATTTTTTGTGTAAGTCATTGCCTAGGCTTAAGAATGCATTTTGTCTGTTTTTGCTTACTACTCTATCCCCAGAGCTTATTCCAGTGTTAGACACACAGTAGGAACCCCAATATTTGCCAAATGACTAGATAAACTGGCCTAAAATCCCACTTCACTACCAAAGTAATTGAATTATATTATTATTAATAATTAGTATTTATATAGTACTTAGCTATTTGTAAAACACATTTATGTATGCCTTATCTTACTCTTTCTCACACTGATTCAGTTTGCAAATGAAGAATCTAAGGCCCCTAACTTAATGAGAGAAGCTATTGAGAGGTTCGAGCGTGAGATAAGGGAGTTTGAACTAAAGGGGTAACTGCAGGTGAGAACCAGCTTAGAGATGGAACCAGCAGAGCCTGGTGACAGACTAGACCTGGCACTCCATCTCCCGTACTTGTGCTACCACCTTGCATCTTGTAATATTATCAACTACAGATAAAATGTCATCTCTGAATATAAAATAGAGACTCAGGGAGTACGGGCTCATTTCTTTTCCCCTTGCCTCCCTTTTCTTAACAGTTAAGTGACTTCCTTTTGCTCAGTGATTAAGAAGGACCATTCACTTTGCAAAAAATGAGACCTCCCCAAAAAGATTACACCAAAATTGAGGGCTCCCACCCAGCTGGCAGGAAGACTGATTTGACTAGCTAAGTAGTGCCCATCCAGGGATCCTTGCTATCGGAGTAGTTAGGATGTAAAGGATTTTCTTAGTCATTTACTCACTCTATGGCATAATCTATGTGTTCAGAGGTGGATGAAACCCTAAGAGTAATGAAACAAGCCTTCAAATCTGTACATGAATCTTCCCTGTAACATCTCTCACTGGGGATCACTCAGCCTTTGCTGAAACATTTCACGGGATGAGAAACTCAAGGTAACTCTCTTTGCCTCCTGGATATATCCAGTTTTTAAGAAAGTCTTTCCTTGGCCATATTCTTGCCTTCTGAAAGCATCAAAGTCCATTTAATCCCTCTTCAAACATCTGAAGAATGCTAGCAATTCCTGAACATCCATAAATCCTCTCTCATAAGCAAAATATCCTAAGTTAATTGTTCATTATATAATGAGATTTCTAATTGCTCTTACCAGTTCTGCTCAGCTTTCTCTAAATAGGAGTATCTTGACCTCAACATAATATTCTAGGTATGCTTTGATGAGAAAACACAATAGAAGGACTATTCTCTCCTTTGTTTGAAACTTATTCTATTAACGTAGCCTAAGATTGCATTAGCTTTTATGGCAGTCAATGATATATTGTTGACTCACATTGAGATTACAGTCAACTGAAACCCTGAGGTCTTTTTCACATGAACGCTGATAAGTCACACCTCTCTGGTGGCAGTAGAGTTTTGAAAAGAGGAATTTATATTTATCACTATTAAGTTTAGTCTCATAAATTTTGCCCAAGAATGTTTCACACTGCTCCTTGAGTTGTCTTTCGTAAACAGTTCTGATTAGGCCATCCCTACCCAGAAGAGCTGTTGATTGGTATCCACTACTCACATGATCGAGTCTAAAATATTGACATACTAGACCATGTAAATCTGACCTGACCCTCCAGGGCCAGCCTCCTCTTTCCCCCATGCCTCACTTTCCCCATTCCCCACCCTACCACATACTCTAACCATTCTGAGGATTGGCTTTCCTTATACATGTGCACTTTTCCACAGAACTCCTTTCTCTGCCTTTCAATTATTATTCATCTTTTAAAAGAGAGCTATTCAGAAGTCCCAATTAGACTGTAAACTCTTTCAATGTGGGAATATACTAACTACAATGAAATTCAAGCAACTAGAAAGAGACATAGCTTCCACATTTTATTTTTTTAAGCATTTTTGTATTGTCAAAGAAAATATTTAAACTTTCTTCAAAGCTAGTTTCTCATTCCAACTCTAGAAATGCAAGTGAGTTGGATTTGACCTACTTGAAATACAAATTCTTAGGGAAAAGAAGTAACAAGCTTTTCAGTTTCCCAAGAGAACCAAATACCTACACAGTTTGTCCAGAGGCAGTGCCATGAGGTGATTGTTTTCTAGAATCACGAAACAACCACCCTTGTACCCATTATAGCATTGTGAGAAGAAGCCCATTTGGAAACACAGCAGAAGCATAATTAGGAGGCCCTCTATGCAATCATTTCCAATGATACTGATGAAAAATTAAACAAAATCTCCAAGTTAACCTTAGATGCACCTTTCACTGTTTTCCAAGAGGTGGTGGCAGATTTGTACCTTTCCATTTGTGCCAGGCCTTCACAGATTAGGAACACAGCCTCTGGTTTGAGTTTGGAAAGACATGGTACCTGTGACATTATCCTTACTGAGAAATTGTAACAATCAACTGCCTTAGGATCTGTCATCCTAAATAGCAATTTCAGAGACACGTAACAAGTCATCTCTCATACTGTTTAGTGTGTCTGCACACCAGATACTTTGCACACAAATGTTTTAAGCCACAGAAAGCAATAAATAGTTATCACTGATAATAATAACAATACTAATGCCTCAGAGTCTGTTTACTTGAAAAATAGCGATTTAATATGTCAGGCAGCATGTTAGATGCTAAATAGTTGGTCTCAAAGTACGATCTGAGCTGATTTAAGGGGTTCACAAAACAATGTGATAAATGCTGTCATAGAGGTAAACATGTGCTATGGGTGCACCTGTGTGACACACATGTGTAGTGCACTTAACCCAGAATTTTAGGAAGAGGTGAAGTTTAAGCAGCTCTTAAGGATGGATCAAACCATCCATCCAAAAAATATTTGGCTGACAGTTTGGTTAAATGAATGAGAGGTAAGACTGGGGGAGGGGAATAGAAGAGAAGAACATCAGGACAACGAAGCATGTGTGCAAGGGTCAGAGGGTAGGAGAGAGCCTGGCACCTTGGAGTAATATAAGTAGTTCAGTAGGTACAGTTGGAAGCTAGGGCAGAAGAGGCAGTGATGAGAGATAAGGCCGGGGCATTTGGAAAGAGCCTAGCGTGCCACATTAAAGAATGTGGACTATGGTATGGGGGAACTGGGGAATCACAAAAGACTCCTTAAGCAGGGAAGTGACATTTTGGATTTCAAAAAGCCCCTGTAGAGCGTGGCATACAGAACAGATTGGAGAGCAAGCAAGACAGAACAGCAAGAACAATTGGAGGAATATTGCAATAATGTACATGATGAGAAATCATGGCAGTTTGCACCAGGATGGTTGTGTATAGATGAAGAGAAGCATGCATACTCAAGACAGACTACAGGAGCAGAACTGGACCTGGTAAATGACTGCTACTGGCTGAGGGAGAGAAAGGAATCGAGAATGAATCTCAGCTTTCGCCTTGATGGGCCTTTGTGGGTTAACCTGTAAGGCCATACACACATTTTAATTTTCTCAGTGAGGTAGGAGGCAAGCTCTTTACCTGAGAGCCAGCGGGAGTTGGGGGTGGTGGTAATGTGGGTGAGGAGTGGTCTCAGAGACAGCAGACAAGCTCTGCAAGATTCACTACAGGAATGAAAGAGGGCTGAAGAAAAGAGGATTTCGAGATAAATTTGAGGGCCAAATTAGACTAGAAAACAAATTTGTAGAGGCATCTCTCAGTATAATTATGTTTTTATTTTTCCCAGTAGAGTTCAACTGTCTAGCTGAAGGACAAGAAAGTGAACAGTAGAATTGGAATGTGATGGGGGAGCACAAGGGGGCAATGGAGTTGGGAGAAGTGATAGAAGATTCCAGAGAGAAAATCATGGGGGCAGGCTAGATGTCATGCTCATTTTCACAAATTCATATTTGGAGCCAGAGAAGACATAAAAGAAGTGGTCTAATGTGACAAAACAAGGTTCTTTGAGGAAAGAAATGAAGATTTTGAAAGAAAAATGGCCATAAGTAACAAATCAGAATTGATAGCACACATGGGAAGAAAAGAAGTTGGGGAGTGGGAGTTGACAGTCACCTTGCAATTTTGTTTTTGTTTTTGTTTTTGTTTTTGCAAACTATACCTCTTCACTACCCTGTGTCCCAAGGAACCCCAGTGGGCTTACATTCTCCTGAACTTTGAGAATCATCAGAGAGGAAGCTACTGTTACAAAGGGGTGAGTGTTGCTCCCCTTTGTGTGTGCCAGGATGGGAAACAACAAAGATGAGGATTCTTGGGGAGTGAGGTGCCTGGGTTCTTCTGATAGATCACTGGTGTTAAGTGTCCTCCACTGACCTTTGCTTTCATATGGAGATAGGGACAGAGGTCATTTGTTGGGACATAGGATATGAGAGAAAGATAGCATTGACTGACAAGAGGAATTGATTTAAAACCTCAAAGATTTCAGAAGGATCAGATTGGCTAGAATAAAGGGAAACAATAATTCTTAATGGAGATTAAACAATATAAAAGAGTGACTACATTTTCTCCAATCTAATTTTAAATCTAGAAGCCCTGTTCAGTGGCAGCCAAAAGATACAGTGTTAGCACAAATGAACATGATGTCATGTAGAAAGGATGTGAATATTTCTCACAATTATTTTATTGTCTTAGAAACTGTAATTATGAAGTGTAAAGTAACATCAGCAAACATAGCTGATGCCTAGAAAGGCATCATTTGCAGGAAGGTTAGGGAGAGAAGAGAAATATGATATAGAAAGAGGGTTGGTGTTTTGTTTTGTTTGTTCCTTAACAAGCCAAACCAGCCAAGCCAAAAGAGCTTGTTCCTTAGAGATAAAGAAAGATATATGCAAAATGCCTGGTCCAGAAACTGGCACATTCTACTATAATCTCTAAATGTTGTCTTTCTCTTTTCCTTCTTAACAAAAAATTAAACATTAATTAAAACATTAATGACACATTTTAAAAACTGTGACAATGTAAACATATGTACTTAAATGGGAATAACTGTATAGCTCCCATGCCTTGGGTAGATGACCTCCATCACATTCTGCAAACCAAATCTCACAACACCCTAAGTAGAAAAAAAATGTGTACAGTGCTAAATTTTAATTTCATTTCCAAAACTGTGATGGCCCAGGGACATTCAAAAAATATTTTTTTATGATCATTCCAAAAAGTCACTCTGGTAGCTGCAATTTTGAGTCAGAAAAGGGTGAAGAATTGGATAAACCAAGATGCAATGGAATATGAGGCCCTTAACATCTGAAGGTCGCTAAGATCAACATTTCTCTTTTAGCATGGTACTTTCAAAGGTATCTTTCTCTGTTAGTATTCTTCCCTCTCCCTTTTCCATCATTACTCATTATCCAGCCAGCACTTTCCCTTTTCGCTATGCATTTTGGTCTTTTGATAACCCAGAGTTGCAGCTCATATGCCTTCCCTCACACTAGTCACGTTAGAATTTGCACCCACCGTTCTGACTGTGAAAGTCAATGTTATTCGACGAATGCTGTTTCTTAATTAAACAACCATTGGACCCCTAGACTGGCAAGACTGGTTTTCATATAAACCTCGGGTTTGGCAAGAGTGGTTTGTTTTTTGGTAATGGCAGCATCAGTTGGACTGAGTTTGATCCTCCCCTGTACAGTTCTTGGATTTTCCTCTTTTCCAACCACACCCACTTCCCCTGACAATCTCATCCAGTTTCATGGTTTTAAATATCATCTCTATATTGATGAGTCCCAAGTTTATACATTTAGTCCAGACCTCTGAACTCTAAACTCACAGATCCGGCTGCCTACTGAGTATCTTCTCTACTTGGATGTCTCATACGTAATGTGTACAGAAATGAGCTCCAGGCACTCCTCTCCAAATCTGCTCCCCTAGAGTCTTCTCCACCTCAGTAAATGGCTATTCTATTCTTCTAGGTGATCAGGCTAAAAACATCCTTAATTCTCTCCTTTTCCCACACACTACATCCAATTTCTCAGCAAATGCTGTTGGCTGTAGCCATAAAATCAATTCAGAACTCAACTACCTTTCATCATTCCCATTGCTCTCCTCTGTCCATGCACTGTCAGATCCAGCCTGAATTATTTTTAATCTTTATTTATCTTTGAGAGAGAGAGACAGAGTGTGAGCAGGGGAGAAGCAGAGAGAGAGGGAGACACAGAATCCGAAGCAGGCTCCAGGCTCTAAGCTGTCAGCACAGAGCCCGACGTGGGCCCGAACCCACAAACCATGAGATCATGACCTGAGCCGAAGTCGGACGCTCAACCGACTGAGCCACCCAGGTGCCCCAGCCTCAATTATGACAACAGCATTCTAGTCAGTCTCCTTGCATCCCTCTTTGGTCTTTCTTAATACATAAGCAAAGCAAAACAAAACATCAGCAATAAGAACAACAACAACAAAAAAACCCATACAAACAAAAACCCCCACAAATCCACATAAGCCAAAGTGATCCTATTAAAAATAAATTGATCATTTTTTCCCTCTGCTTAAAACCTCCAATGGCTTCCAATATCATTCAAAGTAAAAACCAATGACTTTATAATAATGACTTAAAATATAGTCCAAACTGGGATTACTTAGAGAATGAAAGGGGATACCAAAAATAATTAACAGGCTTTAACTGATCTAGGTGTAAATTTGGGCCATCCTGACACCTACTTCAAGGCCCCACATTCTAATTATCTCTCTGACCTCTGACCTCTGATACTATACTGCACCTCCATCCCTCTGCTTCAGTGCCAGCCTCCTCACTATCCTGATGGCATTGGGCACACTTCTTTGGGGCCTTTGCTCTTTCTCTGGATATGTCCACTGCTCACTTCTGCTTTCCTTCAGGTCCTTATTCAAAAGTCTCAGTGAGGCTGTCCCCGGGAGTTCTTTCTAAACATTAAAAACCTCCTCCCCACTTTCTAGCCCCTTCCCCTGGTTTATTTTTTTTTTCCTTTAAATGATCACTGTCTAACATTCTATATACTTTACCTTGTTTAGCACCTTACATTTGTAATGTAAGCTCAATGACAGGAAATTTTGACTTTTTGCTCTGTATTCCCAACTCCTAAAATAGTGCCTGGCACATAGGAGACACTTTATAAATACTCATAGAAAGAATGAATGAATCATGACTACTTTGAAAAGATCAGCACTTAGTAGATATGTAGCATCCAACATAGTTAATAAATGGTATTATTATTTTATATATATTTATTTTCATATGATTCAATTCAATAAATGTGTTTTGGACAGTTAGGCCTTGCAGAGACATATGCCAGGTACAGAGGTTGGGGGGCTGGGAGCCACAGGGCATATACAGTGATAGATGGGACAAAGTTCCTCAAGAAGTGAACACTAGAGGAGTAGAAGAGATAGGGGACATGATATTATAGTTACATATGAGTGACACAGAGTGCATGGGTCGGGAAGCGGAAGGAGAGGATACATTTATTACTGAGTTTTCAGATACTTCTAATTACTGATCAGAAGCAATAACTTCTTTATTCTCTGTCATGATGCACGTTCCTCATCTTCCAGAAGCCCCAGTCCCTAATACAACCATTCTGGTTTCTAGGGTTCTCCATTCCTTGGTCAGAAGCACCTCTTGTATGCCCAGATATACCTGACCTCCAGGTGCCTGTTCCTCTGCTCTTCATTGTCTGGCCTTAACTTTTCGGTGTGAATCCTTCATTACTAACTCAGCATTTTATATTCTGATGTCTCAAAATTTCCAGAATATTCTAATGAAACATTGGCAAAGCTAAACCATCTAATTGAACAAATGCAAAGCAAACAGATACTAACAGATTTTCTTAATAGCTAGAAAGGAGGTATTTTTGGAGGAAAAGTCTACTCTTTGAAATCAATAAATCAAAGTTTATTGATTTGATCTCTGGGTTTGTTTTAATTTTTATGTAGCTTCTTTAAATAATTCTAATTAACAACTACTCTCTGGATTTTCTTTAAACTAAAGGCATTATTTTTTTGAAGAGTGCTGTTAATCTCTAGCCCCACCCCTACAGGAAGGGAGTACCCCAAGGGTATGGATAATCAAAGCACTCTAGACAAATATATACAACATTTTATTTTCAAGGAAGTTCAACAAAATTATAGCTAAGAATATACTTCAGAGCGAAACATTAATACATTGGATGACTAACTTTAGTTAGAAAAATTACTTAAAGCAGTAACTAGCTAGGTAAAAACAAACCACCCAAAACCAACCAATCAAATAAAAAGTATATTAAATGGTACTGAAAAAAAACTATGGTACTCATTCCCATATAGCTTATTTTATTTTATTTATTTATTTTTTAGAGTTTATTTATTTTGAGAGAGGCAGAGAGTGAGCATGAGTGGGAAGGGGCAGAGAAAGAGACAGGGAGAGAGAGAGAATCCCAAGCAGGCTCCATACTCATAGCTTGAACTCACTAACCATGAGATCATGACCTGAGCCAAAACCAAGAGTCTGATGCTTAACTAACTGAGCCACCCA
Organism: Herpailurus yagouaroundi; assembly: GCF_014898765.1. NCBI lineage: Eukaryota > Metazoa > Chordata > Mammalia > Carnivora > Felidae > Herpailurus > Herpailurus yagouaroundi. Next base: position 25,195,478 of record NW_024412413.1, on the reverse strand, counting down.
GGCTTAAACACCTTTTTGCACCAAAATAAATAAATAAATAAATAAATAAATAAATAAATAAATAAATAAATAAATAAAT
>NW_024412413.1:25105933-25195389 GCF_014898765.1 Herpailurus yagouaroundi | reverse complement strand
AATAAATAAATAAATAAATAAATAAATAAATAAATAAATAAATAAATTTTAAAAAATGATCTTAGGTAACCTTAAGTGCAGACAGTCTGCTTGTTATATGTAATTTTTCTATCTAATGTAAAAAAAATAATTGTTATGCAAAGTTCATGGTACCATATTACAAATTATCAATCACACTGTAAGTTGTATATCATACCTAATAATTACTAGAGCAATTTAGTTTTAGTTTACTTAAAAAAATTTTTTTAGTTATAATAAAACCTAATCATCTAAATAATTTTGAGGTAAGCTAATAATCCCAGCTCTGGCATGGGTTGGTTCACTTCTTATTTGAGTCTGACCAAGTTACACTAACTCACTAAGTCTCAATTTCTTTGTCTGCAAAATGGGGTTAATACTAGTACCCAACTAACAGGGTTCTTGTGAGATTAAGGGATATGGTGCATTCTGCAGAATGCCTGGCACACGGAAAGGCATCAGTAGACATTCGCTGCGACCATGACTCATGACCATTGCTGCTGCAAAACTGTCACATGCAGATTTCAGTGACTGAAGAAAATAAGTAGCTAACCAAAGAGTAGTGATTAGCAAACATTCCAACTCATGTATTACTTTCTCTTTTCAGCTAAAAATCTAAATATTGCTTAGCATATTATAAATGTAAATATCTATAAAAACCTGATTAAGCAATTTGCCATCTTCTGCACCCTTGTGCCATACTGACTTTACCATAAGGTATTGAAGTAGAATCTTTTCAATGGCCAAAGAGACATCCTTCAAAGAGATAAATGAATACTCAGATTTTGAAAGGCATATTATTTGCACAACGTATCTGGGAATTAATCATGCACTATCTCATACTATTTAGTAAATCAGTCCATTAATGATCATGTTTGATCTCTTACCCAGTGGATTGTAAGGACTGTGAAGGAAATGAATGTATATCATTTTTGTATCCTTTACACTACCTAACTCAGGACAAAGTAATTTCCAACTAGTATAGTGGAAACAGCACAGGGCTAAAAGTCAGGAAACACAGATTTCAGCTGAGTAATTACAGACAAGTCATGTAACTCTCTTTAGGCTTCAGATTACTCATCAGTCATGTGTTTTTCCATTGATGACATTTAGGTTCCTTTCCAAATGCTCTCATTCTAAGAAACACTAGCAAGAGGGATTTTTGCCAATGTTTGTCATTTTAATACACAACTTCATTTGTCCATATCTACAGATTGAAAGAAATGGGACCTTTCATTACAGATTTTGTTCACTCAGGAAAACTTGCCAGGAGCTCAGAGTTCTTGTCATTGACTATTCCATCAAACACGAATCCTTCAGCCTGTTTCAAAAAGAGCAGGCCTTCCAGGTTAGCACTCCCCATCCTCTACCCTGTTTTATCTTCTCCTTGGTACTTATCACACTCTGACATACTGTGTATTTTACTTAAGTATTTGTTCTCCATCCTCCCTCCATCCCCCTCCCCCAACACCTAAGCTTCATGGGGACCAGGACTTTTATCTCTTTGGTCCACCACCATACCCCAGCACTTGGAATGGCATCAGACATATAATAGCCCCCAAATTGTTTGATGAACAAATGGGTGAAAAAATATTATTGAAGGTCCATCATTAATTGCCTTTCTCCAACCACAACTTAATCTCATATTTTTACCAATTGAACTTTTCCATGTTAACCAGGGTTTCTGAATCTTATCCCCTACGCAAGGCTTATATTCATTCCTCCCTTAAATTCCTGCCATTTAAGGATATTCTCCTAGTAATATCACTCATTTGTTCCTGCTCATTTATGCAGTCACAGATTTATTGAATGCCTACTATGATCCAAGCAATGTGCTAAATGCTGGGGATACAGAGGCAAGTAAGATTGACACAATCCTTCCATAGTGCTTCACCAGTCTTCTGCTCTGTACCACTGCCTCCCTTTGAATGTTTTATAATCATAATGCCCTGGAGGAAAAAAAAAATTTGTGTGGCTTGGTTGGTTGCTATCCAGTTTTGAATAGAGCGCTTCTAACAGTGAGTTAAAAGAGTAGAGGGCAGCAATGCTCACTTCTAAGGAGATAATAACTCCATCACTTGAGAGGTACTTTGGGGTCACTTGGAATTTCCTAAACAGTGATAACTGAAATTCCAGTTCCAAGAGGCCTCATTGTTTGGAACCTAAAATGACTTGCTACATCTCCTCACTTCCCTCCATTTTCTGTACCCAGAGGGGATCTAAGGCTGCTTCTTTGAATCCCCAAAAAGCCTAATCAACCTCTCATCTTTAGCTTCAATGTTATTATTACCTGCTGCTACAACTAAATAGGAGATTAAACCCCCAATAGACATAGAGCCTTGATGTCAAACCATGCCAAGCGTCAGGCCTCTCTGTGCCTTTTTAAAAATTATCAAGGCATACTTGAAAATTGAGAATTGTGTGTATTTAAGAAGTATGATTTTATGATTTGATATACACATACATTGTGAAATAATCACCATGTTCAAGCTAATTAACATACCCATCACCTCAGTTACCACTTTTTTGCATGTGTATGGTGAGAACACTTAAGATACACCCTCTTAGCGAATTACAAGCACACAACTAAGTATTGTTAACTATAGTCATGTTGCTGTACAGTAGATCTCCAGAATTTATTCATCTTGCATAACTGAAACTTTGTACCCCTTGAACAACATCTCCCCCATCTGTGCCTTTTACCGGGATTTTGGGAGCACTTAATACCTCCAAACCAGCATTTTCCAACTTGTGCTCTGTGGATCTCTGGGGTTCCAAAAGCTAGTAATTGGAGTTCTGCAGAAAGAGGGTTCCATGGACAGATAAGTTTGGGAATGTCACATCCTACATTTCCCACTTGAGGATACAGAACACTAATGAGAACATTTATGTATTTATAGATGTTAATTTTGTTAACCCCAATGTTTCCCAACCTAGTTTAGATATGGAACCTTTTTATTCCCAAAACACTGCTGACATCTCAGAGGACATTCCTGCTCAGGAGAAAGCTGTTTGGCAATGCCTTTTTAACCTTCATGTCACATCCAAATGAATAGCAAATGGTTGTGAGAGAGTGCGAGAGAAGAGAGATATGCACACATCTCTCTGCAAGCAGTTCTTGGGGGTCAATAATGAAGAGAAAACATAGTTTTGTTTTCTTACAGTCAGAAGACTCATGATTTAGTCCTGCCTCTGCCATATGACTAACTATGCACTGTTGTTGGGTAAATCACCTCCGAGCCTTAATCTCCTCTCCTGAAAAGGACACACATTTTCAGATAACCAGTCATTGTAACTGCTGACCAACTTAGGAAGTTGCTGTGTAGCAGATTTAACTTTGATTTAACTTAAATTAAAGAGTATTCTTCTGGGTGGCTTTTGGGGCCTATGTTTTTAAAAGCCCTCTTTCAGATGACTGGTGCCTTCAACTCCAAAGATGGAGGTATCTGACTTCTTAAACATGAAGCTACAGGTCTAAGGCCCTAAAAGCCCAAGGAAGAATGAGTAATAGAAAAAAAAGGAAGTCTGGGATATATTTATGTTAGTTTGAGTAGTAGGAAAATACCTTGAGAAGTCCTCAGAAGTCTTATATTGATTGGAGGAAGATCCAGGTCTATAATAATATTATAAATAAGCAATAAATGAAATTTAAGACTACTTATTTGACCCCACGTTAATTGGCTTATTTTTCTGATCAGCCAGTTTCCAAAGATAGAGATTGGGGATGTAGAGTTGTACTGCAAAATTAATTTGTAGCTCAGTACTAACTTATATTCCAAAGCAACACAGGAGAAGTAGGCAGTAATCAGTCCCAGGCAAGCATCCTCTGATCCTTGTCTTTGAAGAAGACTCTCTTCTACTCTCTAACTCAGGAGGCAAAGATTCATTCCCAAACCTGTGCTCTGAAAGGAAGAAATTCTATGATGGTTTAGAGTATATATGCAAAAACACTCTAGGGGGAACCAGATGGTCCTTGATTTTTTTTCTTGCCATTGAATTACAAGTCTGCTGAAATAACAGCTACAATGAAAAACAACTTTAAGAAGTTTTTTAATGTTTATTTATTTATTTTGAGAGGAAGAGAGAGCATGCCAAGGAGGGACAGCGAAAGAGGGAGAGAGAGAGAATCTCAAGCAGGATCTGAGCTGTCAGCACAGAGCCCCATGTGCGGCTTGATCCCATGAACCGTGAGATCATGACTTCAGCTGAAATAAGGTTGGACACTTAACCAAATGAGCCACGCAAGTGCCCTGACCCCCCAATTTTTAACTGGATATAAAGGTGACTAAAACTGGAGATCAAAGGTGAAATATCTAACGTAAATTTTAGTCTCTCTCTGCTTGAAATTTGATGTAATAACCATTGATGACAATAAGTAGTTTGGCTTTAAAGAAGATTTTGCTTCCACGTAAGTTAAATAAATGTTACTTTAGTCATCGCTAAGTAATTGCTGGGCCATTATAATACGGTTAATGTGATATTTGCTAAGCAAGCATGCCTGCCATCTGGTTACTGAAACTGTATTTTTGCTACTTCCTAGGTACACATGGCCCAGTAGCACTGAGATGTAGGGAACTGATATGAGCATGTGGATCACTTCCAAAGCCATTCATTTGTTTGCAACACAAAGTGTTCTCCACATAAGAAAACAATGAGTCTAACTTATCTGTTTCTTTCCTGTCTGGTATCTTTAAAAATGTCCATCATGACAGGGTGCACACGAGTTTACAATATGAAGCCAGCTTTAGAGACCAAGAAGAAGAATGAAACACAGTCTGTAGGCTATTTGTGCCACATCCCACTTGGTTCCCCTGCCAGCAGCACGGGGCCTGGTCTGCAGGGAGCACACAGAAGAAGGAGGTGGATAATAAGGCAAAAGTCCATAGGTGTCTATGGTAGTAGGAAGAAGAAATTCTCAAACCTGCTTTTTCATTAGGCCCCTCACAAGCAACCCTTTCCCCAAACCAAAGGCAGGATTACTGGCACTGACTACAGTGCCTGGCACATAGTAGGGGCTCACAAAATGTTCACTAAGTGCAATCATCTGGGAAGTCTGTGAATAGTAATACAAAGGACTGCTAGAAGGCAGCTTATCTTAGTATTTGTAGCCATTAGTACTACAGGCATGGGACATATGCCTCACACCCAGTCCAGGCTTCCTCAGCCTTGGTGCTATTAACATTTTGGGCTAAGAATTCTTTGTCAGGAGTGGGAGTGGGGTGCTATCTTGTGCACTATAGGAGGTGTAGCAGCATCCCTTTCCTTCACCCACTACATGCCAGTAAGTGTCCCTCCCTGCAGCAAAAATGTCTTCAGACATTGCCAAATGTCCCCTGGGAGGGGGCTTGGTGGGGGGGTGGTAGTGGCAAAATCACCCCTAGTTGAGAACCACTTATTTAGTCTGTGTGTTCATGATATGTACCAGAATTATAAAGATTATATTCTCTCTTCTCTTTTTTCTGAATCAATATTTTAAAAATTAAATTAAATTTTATTTTATTTTAATTTTAGTTTTTAAGTAAACTTTACACCCAATGTGAGGCTTGAACTCATGACCCTGAGTGAGTGCTACCTACTGAACCAGCCAGACACCACTCTGAATCAATATTTCTTTCTTTTTTTAAAAAAAAAAATGAAGCATCATGGGGTTTGTTTTTTTTTTTTTTATTTTTTTTTTTTTTTAATTAAGGGGGGGAGGGGTAGGGAGAGAGGGAGAGGGAGAATCCTAAGCAAGCTCGGCAGTGTCAGCACAGAGTGCAATGTGAGGCTAGAACCCAGGAACTGACAGACCATGCCCTGAACTGAAATCAAGAGTTAAGAGTCGATGCTCAACTGAATAAGCCATCCAGGTGCCCCTGAATCAATATTTCTTGATCTCATGAAGGTATTTTATGCTCTTAATTTGTTTTCACTTAGTGTTCTCTAAATGTTTTCATAATGCTCTGGGGAACGAGGGCGGGAAACTTCCCAGGTATATCCATATATACCTAGGTATATCTTATTAAAAAGACTTGTTTCCCCTTTAGGGAAGGGGAAATATGAAAAAAGGAGAAAACATTCTATACAGAAATTGGACTAGTAGCTAAGGAAGCTGTTTTGCAAAATGAGACTGAGACGGTTTTGAGTCCAAAAAGAACTTTTATATCTCAAAAGAAACTACCTTCATTTGTTTACTATACACTCTTGTAATCTTACCAATAAAACTCTTGTTATACAAAAGTATCCTGACAAACAGATTTTTTTTCTCCCTTGGCTTTATTTTTATTTACTTCCTATTTATGTTAACAGTTTCAGGAAGATACTAGCATGTGTGGACTCCAGGAACAGGCAGTCTCAGTAACTCTTGCCCCTTCAGAAGCACAGTAAGTAGACCCACTAACTGAAGAAATTATTAGCCTTTCAAACCTCTAAGATCAAGTGAGGATGTTGTGTGTCTACGCTTTCTTCAAATTAAAAAAAATTAAAACCTTAGAATTCCACCTTAAACCCAGCCAGTGGCCAACCTGCTTGAAAATGACTACACGTCCATATCTAAGGGTGAGAAATAATTTATGACAAATAAAGCTCATGAAAAATTCTAATTTCATTCATGTTGCTACAAGTATACCTTCATGCTTTAAAAAAAATGTGGGCTGGTAACATTTTTCTACCTTACTTACAGTGTAGAGTTAAACATGTGCTCTTACCTCTCCTCCAGTGCACGGAAAGGGATTGGAGTATCTCGAAGTGCAAATCGCTCCCTTCTTGACAACATCATCTTCCAAGCCAAACGTAGCCGAGCAGTTTGTTGCAAAGTACTTGTAAGGCTTCCACGTCTTCCCAAAGTCCTGGGAGCGGTCCAGCACCATGGCTGCTGGCCTGGGGGACTTGAACACCATAATGAGATGAGTGAAGTAGAATTCGGCTTCCAGGTCTAACTGGATTTTTTCTCTGTGCACATCCTCAGCGGACTGCCACCACGTGCGAGGGAACCTGAAGGATGAGTCTGCCATGGCAGCTGGCAGGTGAGCCACGTGAGGCTGGGCGGCATTGCATTTGTCACATTTGGGCTGCCGACAAGTCAGATCAGCGTTCTCACTGTAGGAGCAGTACAGCTCAGTGGCGTTCTGACCGCAGGTGGTGTCTGCCCAGAGTTTTCTCCCTAAAGCCAAATTTCCCATCCGAGGGTTGCAGGCTTTTTCACAGCGGGAACTCACTCCAGCTACTCCACTCAGTCCTAGGGAAGGGAAAGCATATGTTATTCAAGACAAACCCATCTGGAAAGCTCTTCTGTCACCCTAGTCTGTCTTCGACAGTCAAGTTACCCCCAAAGAGCTTAAGACTTTTGGTAAAGAGGAAATTCTACCAAATTTGGGCATGGATACGGTTCTGGATTGATACATACAAGCATGTGAGTGTGCATGTGTGTGTGCACACATTTCATGTTTGGTTATAAAATTCACATAAAAGGGAAAAATCATTTCAGATAAAGGGCGAAGGGAAGAGAAATGGAAACACTGGGGGAAAAAATGGGCCTCAACCTTTTAAGTACTTTGCTTTCTAAATGTTCTCTATATTCGAAACACACTTCTTTGTTTTGAAGCCATGACTTAAATAATACCAAAAAAAACAATAGTGTGTTTAAGATCACCCAATTTAGTCTTTAAAATATAATTTAAGTCCTTAGCATTATCTAACATGCTTATTAGAAGACATTAAGGAGGAAATATAGAATCCTATTATATTTTTAAGCCAAAAACGTGAGGGAGCCAATTCCCTAGGAAAAGCAATAGGAGATACTTAATCCATATCCAACGGGATCTCACTTCGGGTAGCAAAGCTAGACATCACTGAAGCTCAGATGCATAATATCTATTTTTAATATTTAGTAAATATAACTAAGGGAAAAAAAACCTCTCTCAACTGCCAAATGGCAGAAAGGCCTATTTGACATGCTCTCTGCCTCTTGAGTGCTGCAACCTATGACAGGTTATATAGTCGTTGCCTGTTTGCTTAACAGGAGAATGTGTACAGTCTGGCCGCCACTAACAGCACCTTTAAACATTATCTGTGAACTAAAACACCTTCTTAAAGAAACATGTGCTTCCACCCAAACAAAGGTCCAACAGACTTTAATGTTTCAAAATTACTTAAAATGATAAACATTATCCACTTATTAACATCCTGACTGCATATTTTAATCCTTTAATTTGGGTTTGTCATTTTAATTATGACTACCTTAAGCAAAATCATCTATTTTAAAAGTTAAAACAGAGAAGGAAAGAAGGAAAAGGACGTTAAACCCTAAATTCTGGCTAATTGAATGTTTCTGCTACTTAAGAGAGAGCACCTCCGAACTATTGTCACTGTACTGTTGGAGAAGCCAAATGACAGCTTAGACTAAAACAGAGACATTTCACACGCTGACAACCACCAGCCCCACATAACCTCTGCAACCAAAGGAAAGGGCTTCCTTGGGCATATGTTTTAAATGTCAAATTCAAATGTGCATTATGCCTAGACTCTGCTTGCCACTGTTCTGATTAGCTGGGCAACAGTTGCTTGTGGCCAGGATCACCCAAACACACAGTGTGCTATGACTCACCTGTAAAGCATTTCGGGGAAAATCATATACTGCCCGTACAAGTATTTTTGACTTGAAACACTTGCCTTGTGATATTTATTTACAACCTCTTGATTGCTTGCATGTTTTTGCCATAACATGGTTTGAAAAGGGAAAGGTTCAATAAAGTTCACTTTGTGGTCGGGGGAGCACGTGTTAAGTGCAGGCAGGGGTGCACGCGTATTCCGGTACTCCTAAGAATTCAAGTAAAACCTTAGACCTTTAATGGCTCCTCGGGGAAGTATTGAATACTTTTAAACGCCTCGGAACTAATAAGTACAGAAAAGATTGGAGCCAGATATTGGGTGGACAAAAATACTTCGATATCCCTAAAGAAATCAAGTATAGCAAGGATGCTCCTCTGAGTCACACTGATTTGGGGTGAAGATTCTAAAACTTTTTTTTTTTTTTTTAACTGTGTGCCAGCGTCTCTGGGGGCAGAGGAGAAGAAGCCTTAGGGAAGGTACAAGTGCGCCGATGCTCTCTACCCACCAGTCGGTCCCTCCAGCCCACACTCCCCTTTCTAGAGCGAATGAGAAACGTTTGAGAGACTGGATGGCTGAAGAGTCCCTCACTTTCTTTCCTCCTCACACCCTGAGCTGCGCTAACCCCTAACTGGAAACCAGGTGACCCGTACAGGGGAGGGAGAGGAACGGAAGAGGCTCCCGAATTTAGAAACGGCGCGCTAGGAACCGGTGGCCAAAGGCAGCCCAGGAAAGCCGGGATGGGAATAGGAGAGAGAGCCTCTGACGACGCCTCTGCAGGTCATCCAGTTACCGAGACTAGGAGCAGACCCGCCTCCGACCTCCCACGGAGCCTCAGCCAGGGTACCAATTCCCCAGGGGCGGCCAGCCAGCTCCGTTCAACCCAGGGCAGTCACCACCTCTCTCCCCAGCCCGGCGTCTCAGTGCGTTCCAGCCACTGCCACTGTGAAAGGGCACACACCCCGCCCAGGTGTCCCTACCTGGTTCCCTAGTGCCCAGCGTGAGGCCAGGGACCTCAGGGTTAGCTCTCACCCAGAGGGCGGCCGCGGCCCACGCGCGCCCAGGGTCGCTGGGCCATCCCTCCCCATCATTCCTCAGGCCATGAAGTGCCGGGGGATGGCGAGCTTGGTCCTTTGTTCCCTCACAAAGTGGAAAGGCAGTTTTTTACAAGCCCAAACCGAGAAAGAAACCAAGGCCGTGGTATCTCCGGCAGGGCGTACCCAGGATATCGGGTTAGCCAAGGGCATGTGTATCGCAGTTGCAAAAAAATCAGTAGTATTTTAAACTGTGGAGACCCAGGGAAAAGAGGCGGAACATGGCCACTCATTTCATCCTCGGGAGCCGAGCTTGGCGCTCCCAGCCCGCACTACCCTGCACCCCCGAGTCCCGAGGTGGGGAACAGAAAGAGCGAGGGAAGGAGGGTGGGGGCCCTGCAGCGTCACCACCCACCTGCGGCCACCGCGGAGCAGCCCCAGAGCAGCAGCAGCCGCGCGCAGCTCCCCATGGCCGGGAGGAGCCGGGAGGACCGGGGCCGGGCGGGTGCGGGAGGGAGCTGAGCCCTCTCGGCTGTGGGATGAAGCGCCAACAGTCCTCAGGAAGAACTGGGGCTCTTTATTTCTTCCCCCTCCTGGGGCGCCAGGCTCGGTCAGCGGGCGCCGGCGGCTGGGAGCCGCGGGCCGGGGCCGCGCCAGGCGGTAGGGTGACCCTCGCACACCGGCCTGGAGGGGCCCGGGCACCTCGGGGGCGACGGGAGCCCCCGGACCATAGCCGGCCTGGCCGCGCTGCCCCTGCGGAGCGGTCCCGCGGGCTCCTCCGCCGCTAGCCCGGGGCTCAGCACCCGCAGCAGCCGCTGAACTTTGCGAGACCTTTCACTTCCCGGCCGCCGCCGCCGCCGCTGCCGCCGCCGCCGCTGCTGCCTCCCGGCCGTCCTCCGCCGCTTTTACCACCTCCTCTTGCTGCTGCGCCTCGGTCCCGTCCTTCTCCATGGGCAGTTCCATGGGATGCATTTTTATTGCACCGACACCGCGGCGCTCCGGTGCCAGCCCTCCTCCCCTTGCACCTCCACCCCTTCCTCCTGCCCGCCCCCCGCGCTCGCTTGACAGCCGGGGCGGTGCAGCCTGCGTTGCCGGGTCGCCGCCGCCGCCGCCGCCGCCGCCGCCGCCCGGGGAGGGGGTCCCCTGGCCCAACGGGCCGCCCCCGCAGCCTCCTACCAGCTCATCCCGCCCGCCTTAGCCCCCACGCGCACGGGTCACCTCGGCCCCCAGCTTTCCTCTTGCCCCTCCCGGCGCACTCCCTGTAGCTCCCTGCGTGACCCCCCTGGTGCCCTCCAGCACCCACAGGCCTCTTCTGGGAAGCAGTCTCCCACCTTCTCCCGGAACATTCCAGAGAGCAGTTGACTCCCTCTTGATCAGGTCAGGGCATGCCAAGGGGCTTAAAAAACCGCGAAACAGGCTAGCGCCTACTTCCCACATCCCCCAGCAAAACAAACCCTGCTCTCCACTCCCCATCTCCGCCACCCCTTCTCCCGGAGTCTCACGATCTAGGAAGGGAACCCCACCAGCCCTGCACCGGGCTGTGGGCTTTGGAGAGCGCACTAACTGCTAAGTGGCCTTCGCTGCTTCTCTGCTGCCTTTGGGGGGCGGGGGAGGGCATCTCGACTAAACAATCAATGCTTGCTTTATCCGAGGTGTATCCATTTTGATGTAAAAATGTGCCCTCTAACTCAAACTCAAGGTGCCAAAAGAAAAGGGTCAGAGGATTAGCTAATGGGCAGTTTAAAACATCCTTGTCTAGAGGCAAGGGCAATTCAAAGAGAAAACTGGTCTTTCCAAGTACTCTCACTCCATATACGCTGTGTTGTGGTGTGTGTGAAACGACGTTGTGAATTAAGTTAAGGCAAGCAATTTAACAGCAACCAGAAGCAGCTAAATGTGGATAGGATTGCTCAGGACTGCTGCTTATGGAAGGAGATTACATCGCACTGGAGTCTGGGACATTTGCAAGCACTATGAAAATACCATTCTATGCACACATCCAGGGGGCTAGGCAAACGTTGAGTAGAAAACCATGTTTTATTGCTGTGTTCATTTTGTGTCTTTGAATATTTTCCAGAAAATTAACTACGTTACAGAGACCATTCAGTTGTGTGTTACTGATGATGACAATTCAGATTTGGGTCTCATGCACATATTTTTCAAGACTCACCTGGGGATATATAAGAAGTTTGTATCTCCCAGGAAGAAATGGGATGAGATCAGCTTCATCCACTTGGGAGGCATTAATACTGACCAATACTGGGGAGTGGCAAAAGGTATGGGGCAGCAATTTGTATAACACTTTAGAAAATAAGCCTTTTGAGTTTTCAAATATTGGCAACGTTGGGACTTTCTTCACATCTTATGGCTATGCTCCCATTGGAGTCACTGAAACACCTCTCTAAATTATTCTTTTTACCAAATAAATGATAGGAAATTATAACAGTCAAGGCATTGTGGCACCAATATTAACCTAATAGCCAAAGCAAATGAAGGAAAGAAAGAAAGAAAGAAAGAAAGAAAGAAAGAAAGAAAGAAAGAAAGAGAAGCACATTTATCATTAACCTGAGTCTGCTGTATTGAGGCAGAACTTCTCATTACAAATTTCAGAAACATTTGCTATATGCACCAATCCTGCCTTGAAAATATACTTCCTTGATTGCTCTATAACTGATTCTTGTTCCCTTTAACAAGACAATGGCAAAGCAGTCTTTCATATTTAGTCCATACAAAACATTATTGTGTTTTTCTTATATTCATTATACTTAACTGAGGGCACCTGCTAGATATAACAAATTTTCATTAAATATTTTTTATTGAGTTATGTTAAAATTATTGCTATATACTAAGAACAGGGCTAAGAAGAAAACTAATGAAACCAGAATGATTCCTCATATTCTAAAGGAACCTGTACCCTTTATACCAATACCTTCCATACAAAGCAGCTCAGGAGAGAAAAGTAATTAGCATTCTAATCAATTTCATTTGGTTATACAGTCTAGCTATAAATTTTATTTCCATTTTGAAGAAGCTGTCCAGGGGAAGTTTAACTACATAAGAAAAATTGGGGTGCCTGGTGGCTTAGTCCATTAAGCTTTCGACTTTGGCTAAGGTCATGATCTCGAGGTTCAGTGAATTAGAGCCCTAGGTAGGGCTCTGTGCTGACAGCTCAGAGCCTGGAGCCTGCTTTCAGTTCTGTAACTCCCTCCCTCTCTGCCCCTCTCCTGCTTGCACTCTTTCTCCAAAACAAATAAGCATTAACATTTAAAAAAAAAATAAGGAAAATCATGCTCAGTAATGAGTTGTATGTCATTGCTTATGATTATTTTATAAAATTACAGTAATGTTTTCAGAATTTTCTTTTTTAATTTTATGAATTAGTAGGAAGCTTAGAAAACCTATGAAATTTCAATAACAAGTTTCCAGAAGCCACATATTTGACAAATTAAATCTAGAATACTCCCAGGAATTTGGAAGAAAGCTAAAAGGGTTGTTAAGAACTAAAATAGATGGCAAAAAGTCCATGCACTAAAGACCTTATTCATGGGAGAGCTCTTCAGATGTTCACTTAAATTATTCATGCAATGTTAATAAGTTTGGTTATGCTGTTTTCTTAGACCACAACATATTAGAAGTAACAAATTAGAATGAAGTGGGATGACATTAAAACAAGGAATGAGTTGAGACAAGCTGGTAATAAGGAGAATGAGAGAACTATAAAAAGTAACCATAAGGACAAAAAAATACACAGCAGTCTAAGTGAGGCCTTTCAGTGCAGAAGCAAAGCACCAAAAGGCTGAAAAGGTATCACCCTGTTATAACTTATCACAATGAGTCAGGTTCCTAATGGAATCTAGAATATTCAACATCAGAGAAGACCTTAGGGATCTTTGAGCCTAAGCTTACCCCATAGGAACTCTTTGAGCCTATGCTTACCCCATAGGAACCCTCTTCACAAAATCTCTGTCCAATAGTCATCTAGCTTCTGTTCTAGAAACCTCAGTAAACAAAAGCCTAAAAAGCAGTCCTTTTCATTTTTGGTAGTGTTCTATATAACCATGACATCTCTCTTCTTAAAATTCTACTATGTTCAGGGGTGCCTGAACAGGGGTGCCTGACTCAGTCAGTTAACCAGTCGACTTCAGCTTGGGTCATGATCTCAGTTTGTGAGTTTGAGCCCCGCATCAGGCTCTGTGCTGACAGCTCAGAGCCTGGAACTTACTTTGGATTCTGTGTGTCTCTCTCTGCCCCTCCCCTTGATCACTCCCTCTCTCTCTCTCTCTCTCTCAAAAATAAATAATAAACATTACAATTTTTTTAAAAAAGCTCTACTTATGTTCATAGTTTAGCTTTCTGCAATTATACAGAATAGGCCCAATTTCTTTTCTGATAGATATTCAGAGACTTGAAGTCAAATTTATACACACACACACACACATATATACATATATATATAATTTATTGTCATGTTAGCTAACATACTGTGTATACAGTGTGCTCTTGGTTTTGGGGGGGTAGATTCCCATGATGAAGTCAAATTTTATTGCTCCTCTTAACTATTCTTTTCTCCAGGTGTTTAATAGTCCATTTGGCATGATTTTCAAAACTTTCACCATCCTAATCCCCCCTTTCAGATATACTACAATTTGTCAATGTTGTTCTTATATTGTGCATCTAGGACTCAACTCTGGGTTTATCTGTACTGGTGTAGAATAAAACAGAACTGGGGTCCCTTAACTTAGGTCTAGGGCTTACGTTTCTGTAGCCTAAAAATGCATTAGCAGCTTTGTGGTGTCAGCTGATATTATCCTTGAAGCAAATTAAAATCCCCTTTTCAAGGCAAGGGAATTAAAAGCAAAAATGAACTACTGGGACCTTATGAAGATAAAAAGCTTCTTCACAGCAAAGAAAACAACCAAAAAAACTAAAAGGCAACCAACGGAATGGGAAAAGATATTTGCAAATGACATATCGGACAAAGGGCTAGTATCCAAAATCTATAAAGAGCTCACCAAACTCCACACCCGAAAAACAAATAACCCAGTGAAGAAATGGGCAGAAAACATGAATAGACACTTCTCTAAAGAAGACATCCGGATGGCCAACAGGCACATGAAAAGATGCTCAACGTCTCTCCTCATCAGGGAAATACAAATCAAAACCACACTCAGATATCACCTCACGCCAGTCAGAGTGGCCAAAATGAACAAATCAGGAGACTATAGATGCTGGAGAGGATGTGGAGAAACGGGAAGCCTCTTGCACTGTTGGTGGGAATGCAAATTGGTGCAGCCACTCTGGATAACAGTGTGGAGGTTCCTCAAAAAATTAAAAATAGACCTACCCCTATGACCCAGCAATAGCACTGCTAGGAATTTACCCAAGGGCTACAGGAGTACTGGTGCATAGGGGCACTTGTACCCCAATGTTCATAGCAGCACTCTCAACAATAGCCAAATTATGGAAAGAGCCTAAATGTCCATCAACTGATGAATGGATAAAGAAATTGTGGTTTATATACACAATGGAGTACTACGTGGCAATGAGAAAGAATGAAATATGGCCCTTTGTAGCAACGTGGATGGAACTGGAAAGCGTGAAGCGAAGTGAAATAAGCCATACAGAGAAAGACAGATACCATATGTTTTCACTCTTCTGTGGATCCTGAGAAACTTAACAGAAACCCATGGGGGAGGGGAAGGAAAAAAAAAAAAGGTTAGAGTGGGAGAAAGCCAAAGCATAAGAGACTCTTAAAAACTGAGAACAAACTGAGGGCTGATGGGGGGTGGGAGGGAGGAGAGGGTGGGTGATGGTATTGAGGAGGGCACCTTTTGGGATGAGCACTGGGTGTTGTATGGAAACCAATTTGACAATAAATCTCATATATTAAAAAAAAAAAAAAAAAAAAAAACCCTTTTCAGGGCGCCTGGGTGGTTCAGTCAGTTGAGCGACCAACTTTGGCTCAGGTCATGATCTCACAGTTTGTGAGTTCTAGCCCCGCGTCAGGCTCTGTGCTGACAGCTCAGAGCCTGGAGCCTGCTTCTGATTCTGTGTCTCCCTCTCTCTCTGCCCCTCCCCCATTCATGCTCTGTCTCTCTCTGTCTCAGAAATAAATAAACATTAAAAACAAATCTCTTTTTCATATATTGATGTCTTAAAGAGTTATTGATAAAAGATAAAATACATTTGTCTAATCAGAAGAGTTCTATTAAAATACATTGAAGGTGGTAAGCATTCAATAAATATGAGTTTAAAGAAAAAAATCAACAAACTCAAATTGGAAAATTGGAAAAATGGTGAAAACTTCTAAAAACAACTGTTGGTCCTGAATGGGATAAGTATCTATTTTCTGGAAAAAAAAATCACTTCTATGGAAAATTTGACACTTCAACAACACTGTATACATGTGGTATTACTATACATTTGCAAAGAAAGGAAGAACTTGGCAATAGTGATATTTTTAGTGTACCTAGTATCTTTCCTCTGTGAAACTGTAAACATGATCTCATTTATCCTTGAAGCATCAGTGTGAGGGAGGGAACAGAAATAGTTGCATGCATTTACAGAGAGAGAAAGTGATATGAAAGATATAAGTGCCAAATTTAGATCACCCAATAAATATACACTGGAGATAGAACATGGTTTCCAGATTGGGAAAAAAAATCATTGTTTATCCATCAATTTTCCATGAATACTATCTTATCTCTCTTGGAACAAGAAGACTACTGAGAGAAAATTAAATGGAGAATTCTTTCCATTGAAATAATCCTATATTGGGGCGCCTGGGTGGCGCAGTCGATTAAGCGTCCGACTTCAGCCAGGTCACGATCTCGCGGTCCGGGAGTTCGAGCCCCGCATCCGGCTCTGGGCTGATGGCTCAGAGTCTGGAGCCTGTTTCCGATTCTGTGTCTCCCTCTCTCTCTGCCCCTCCCCCGTTCATGCTCTGTCTCTCTCTGTCCCAAAAATAAATAAACGTTGAAAAAAAAAAATTAAAAAAAAAATAAAAAAAAAATAAAAAGAAATAATCCTATATTTTGTTTCCTACCTGGTCTATGCCCTTTAAAAGCATCATCTTGGGAATTTCCTTAAGCTTTAATCTAAGCCTCCTGCCACTGGCACTGTTTCTTATTTCATGTGCTTCCTGGCTACAGCTGCTCATTCCTAGGAAGGGAGTGAGAGCCTTTGAAACTACATGTACTCTTCCAGGAAGGTAAGCAGTACTTTTCTTAAAAAAAAAAAAAAAAAAAAAAAATGCACGCATGCTCTCTCACGTTTAAATTAATTATATGGAGCCTAGAAAGTTCGAACAAACAAGAGCAGTTTTGTTGTTGCAGAGATAGCTACTCTGGACAGTACTGTATTGACACAAATTTTAAACGCTTTCTCCTGTAAGTGGCTTTTAACTAGAACTTTCCGTACATAATGCTATTTCTGACACTGATGAAAAGATGTCAGAGACAAATTATTACTCTTTTAACTGTAAGAAAATAGAAACAATTACTAAAGGCCCCGTGAGGATCCAATAAACAATATGGATGAATCCTTCCATCCATTCGTGTCTTTTACGTAATAGTGTTGTGGTTAGGAGCATGGACTGGTCTGACTCCCCAGGTTTGATCTTGGCCCTGCCACCTACTAGCTGTGTGACTGTGGGCAATTTATTTAACCTGTATGTGCAACTATTTCCACAGCTGCCATATGGCAATCATAATAGCACCTAATTAATAAGGCTATTGTTAATATTGAATGGGTGAATATTTATGAAGTAGTAGGCAAGAGCAAGACACAAGAAGCACTTTAAGTTTTGTTAAATACACACAATAGTAAAATACAAATCCATCACATGCATACACTCTCTTTTGACCTGCCCTGGAATTTCATCTTCAAGTTATATAGAAATATTTAATAGGCAGAAGCTAAACCATTGTCCTGGCTTAATTTTAAACTTCCTTTCTTCCTTTCTTTTTTTAAAGGGAGAGAGTGCGACAGTACATTAGTGAATGTGGAGGTGGGGCAGAAGGAGAGAGAGAGAGAGAGAGAGAGAGAGAATCTTAAGCAGACTCAATGCCCAGCTCAGAGCCTAACCTGGGGCTTGATCTCACGACCTGACCATGAATGACATCATGACCTGAGCCAAAATCAAGAGTCAGACGCTTAACTGTCTGAGCCACCTGGGCACCCCTACCCTGGCTTCATTTTAAATGTTACACTACATCTATGAAAGCATCACACAGGAAATGAAAGTATGAAGCAATAAATCTTCTCTAGCTAGAGGGAGAGGAAAATTAACACTAGTGGAACAGCTATAACTTCCAGGCACTTTACAATTCTCACAACTATCCAAGGTTAGGTCATCAACTCTTTGATGAAGAAACTGAATGAAGCTCAGGGAAAGCTAGATACCTGAGCCAGG
Organism: Herpailurus yagouaroundi; assembly: GCF_014898765.1. NCBI lineage: Eukaryota > Metazoa > Chordata > Mammalia > Carnivora > Felidae > Herpailurus > Herpailurus yagouaroundi. The sequence continues at coordinate 25,177,338 of NW_024412413.1, read as the reverse complement.
TTGTAGAGCTAAGTAAGCAGACAAGTTAGGATTTGAACTCTGGTGTGTCTGATTTTATTTAATTTTTACAATTTTTTAAAATTTGTTTCAAATGTTTATTTAAATTCTAGTTAATTAACATGTAGTATAATATTGGTTTCAGGAGTAGAATTTAGTAACTCATCACTTATATACAATACCCAGTGCTCATCATATCCAGTGTGTCTGATTTTAAGTGGAATCTTCTTCATTTCCTTTTACAAGAGAGGTAGCATGACGAGGCAGTTAGAGGAAGATTTCAACAGTAAACTGCCAATGTCTTCATTGGTTAAAAACACTCCTAGAATGTTTTCTACTTTGACAATACAGTTTATTAACCGCATCTTCCTGCTTATTACCCAATCTCACTTATGAGATTTAGGGATGAATATCCAACTGTCAATGAACAGCTCTACTTAGACACCTCAAATTCAACACATTCAAAACTAAACTCATCATCTTTCTCCCCTAACATGTCATTCCTCCCATATTCCCTATCCTGTGAAATGTCACAACTACCCATCTACTAAATCAACACAAAAAGAGTCGCATTTTCCAAACTTGTGCAGAACACTCTTGTACAGTGAGATATACGAAGTGTTCTGAGGAAAAAGAGTTCTGTAGTCAAATAATCTTAACGTTAAGTTAAAGTTAAACAGACTTCTCAGAATCTTTAACACTAAGTTCATTTCAACCCCCCAAGAAATGGATATGATATTAGACAGGATTACAGTCAGTTGCATGAACCCAACTCAGTAGCTTAACCAAACAGATTGATTTTCTTCTCATGATAAAAGGTGTACAGGAGGCATAGAATCTGGTACTAGTGCAGCTGCACGAGAAGGTCATCAGGACTTGTGTGGTTTTCTTCCTCATGGTGAAAATACGGCTGCTCTACCTCTAAGACATGTGTTCCCATTCTAGGCAAGAGAAATGGAAAAAAAGAGAAGGGAAAAAGATATATTCCGGGTCAGTCTTAAAAAGCTTTCCCAGCAGCCTTATACACCTTCTTATATCTAATTGTCCAGAACTGGGTTCTGTGGCTTCTGCAGGCCAAAAGGAAATCTGGGGGGGCGAGTATTTTATTTTCAAATGTTTATCTATTTTGAGAGAGGGAGAGAGAGAATTCCAAGCAGGCTCTGCACTTGCTGTGTGGAACTTGATCCCACAAACCGCGAGATCATGACCTGAGCTGAAATCAAGAGTCGGATGCTCAACCGACTCAGCCACTCAGGAGCCCCATAGGGAGGTGTGTATTTTAATTGGGCTTGTTGCCACTCTGAACAAAACCAGGCTCCTACTGGAAAGAAAAGGAGGTTGGATATTGAGTAGACAGCTGTATATGTCATCAAAAGTTAGCAATTTCATCAGTGTATTTGGCCCAAGCACCTATTAGCATATTTCGTGGCTCCCCATCATTGACAGATGGAATTCATGCTGCTTGCTTGGCGCTCAGACCTTCTGTGATGTATCAGTCAGCTCCCTGCCACAGGCTCTCTAGCCCCACCCACAGTGAGCTACCTGTGGTCTTTGAGATGGACAATGGTACTTCATGCCCCTTCTCTCCTCCTTCTGGCTAACTCTGGCAAATCCTCAAAACTTCAGTTAAACTGCTGTGACACCTTCTCCCCCTCCAACTGGGTTAGTAGTCCTTCTATCCTCCTTTGTATTACTATATTATTCTCAACTATGTTGTTTTTCCCCTTATGTACTGAGTGGGGGGGCGGGTGGGACCCAGGAAGCACAATTGTATTTATACTATATTATCCTCAACTATAGTTTTTCTTTTTTTCTTATCCATTGAGTGGGGAAAAAAACAACCAGGAAACACAATTATATTTTTGTTTCAATTATAACTATGGAAAATATACATATGAAAAAGGCATGGAATATATCAATATGTTAGAGATGATTGTTTTTCTGGCTTCTAAAATTTTAGCAATACCATATAATTGTTATGGTTGCATTTTTATTTCAAAAATAGAACAGCTTAAGGCAGAATATGATAAAGCAGGACCCGAAGAGTGGCAATATAAAGTAGGCAATTAGCAGCAGGTTGAACACCATGGGCTTGGGAGGTGAGAAGAGCTATGTGAAAGATGTGGACCAAACTCGGTCCTAAGATTGGGTAGGTTTGGATGGCTGTGGTGGTGGATATAGGCAAGCCTTGCTGGTGCTGGTCAGACAAATGCTCAGGCCACACCTATATGTTCACAATATACAAAGTGCCTTTAGGAGAATGAGTAGCATCCATTAGAAGGGAATCCATGGGATCAGGAGGAGACGGGGAGGAAAAAGTATACTAAGACCAGTTAAAGGCTTTGGTGAGTCAGGCTGATTTGTGTTGGGAAATTACATTATCATAGTTGTCATTATCTGGAAATGGCATATAATAGATAAGAGAAGAGAGGATCTAGAAGAGAAGTGAAGGGCTAGTCTATGACAAGAGCTGAGTCCAAACCAAGGTGGTGATAGGGAAAATGGAAAAACAGAGAGCAATTGAGAAAAAAAAAAAAAAACAAAAGCAAAGGATTGACAGGACTTTGTAATCGTTTGATGGTGGGATTGGCCAAAGAAGTTAAGAATGACTTGGTGGCTCTGAATCTGGTTAGTTGAAAAAAATGACAGTTTCTTTTTCAGAAATAGGAGAACCAGGAAATTTCAGAATAGGAGAACCAGGAGAACCAGCTAGTCTGGGAGGTGGACCAATAGGAAATGGCCGATTGCATTTAGAAAAAGTTGATTTAGATAGAATAGCAGGCTAGTCACCTCCAGCAGACAGTTAATCTGGCTTCGGAGTTTAGCAGAGCAGTGAAGTCTCCAGATACAGGTTTAGGAATCATTTACACAAGGTTACAGTTGAAACAATAAACAGAAAGGAAATCCCCAAGAGAAGCAGGATATTTTAAAGAACACTTACCATCAGTATTGTAACTTTAGATAATTTGTAATTATCATGATAAAACATTAGTGTAGGAAAGACCTTGGAAGTTATTTAGGCCAGTCTCCTTTTTCAATATGAAAAAAAAAAAAAAACCCAACAACTGAGGACCATTGAGATTATACATTTAAAACCTAAAGCCTATCTATTGTAGGCTCGAGGGTATTCAAAGTTAGACAGCTTGTTAGGGTTAGTGACTGAATTGGGATTGAGCTTTCTCTGTGTCCAGTGACTCTTACCTCAGCAATCAAGAATACAAATGTTTTGCTAAAGTTTTCTGGCTCTTTAGTTTAAAATCAAAGAAACTATTCTCAAAATATTAGAAAAACAGTGTTTAAAAGACCACAATTTCCTAAAGAAACAATTTGATTAAAAAAAAAAAAACACCTGGGGCGCCTGGGTGGCGCAGTCGGTTAAGCGTCCGACTTCAGCCAGGTCACGATCTCGCGGTCCGTGAGTTCGAGCCCCGCGTCAGGCTCTGGGCTGATGGCTCAGAGCCTGGAGCCTGTTTCCGATTCTGTGTCTTCCTCTCTCTCTGCCCCTCCCCTGTTCATGCTCTGTCTCTCTCTGTCCCAAAAATAAATAAACGTTGAAAAAAAAAATTAAAAAACAAAAACAAAAAAAAACACCTTTGTCTATAGGTAGGATTTCAAAATAAATAATATAGGACAATGTATTCAAGCTACTTATTAAGCTAGCTATGCTTCAGGTCTAACTTTAACATGATAGATCTTAATTTCCCTGGATATTTCCCTTAATTTCCCTGAAAAATTGCACTGCAATTTCAAATGTAAACATGTTTCTGAAAATTTTTCATTTAAACCTCACAAGGTTACAATGCAATTTAGAGGGCAAATCTCTGACACCATTTGCTTTTACCCTAAATTCAGTATGATGGACCTCATCATAGAAGAGAGATTCAGTTACTAGGAATATCACAAGAACTTCATTACACAATGCTTACAGCTCAAGTAATAGCTTCAGGGTATCAATGCATTTTAAAGACCTGCACGTGAGGGGTAACTGTGTGGCTCAGTTGGTTGAGCATCCCATTTCGGCTCAGGTCATGATCTCCAGGTTGGTGGGTTCTAGCCTAGCGTCAGGCTCTGTGCTGATAGCTCACAGCCTGGAGCCTGCTTTGGATTCTGTGTCTCCCACTCTCTCTGCCCCTCCCCTACTTGCTCTCTGTCTCTCTCTTTCTCTCTCTCTTTCTCTCTCTAATCCGTTCTCGGCCTTTTGGCTAAGATCAAGTGTCTCTCTCTCTCTCTCTGTCTTTCTCTCTCACAGGTAAATAAACATTAATTAAAAAAAAAAAAAACCTGCAAATGAGTGGTAAAAGACATTGGAAGCCCATAGACATAGACATCCAAGGCTATAATAAAAAGTTCATTTATGTTCGTGCAAAATTCAAAATAACACCTTCAATTTTCTACCTTAAACCTTCTCTACTTATAAATGCTATTTACTCACAGAAATATTCCCTATGAAATTTGAGGAATTAAAACCTCAAAGCCAAAGTTAACACAAAATCAATACAAAAATATTCATTGTTTTGGTGAAGTCCAAGCACTTTTTCGTGCATGCAGTTGGTCTCTGTAACATAACTATAGAACATTTCTTCATCATAAAGGGATAGTACATCATTTTCCCACTTTCTTCCCTCTTTCAGGAATCTTTGAGTAAATGCAAGTTTTATTGCAAGGAGAGAAGGAATCTTCTTTAAAGTTACTAATAATTGTTAGAATACATGATATTCCTATTATCGACAGAATTCCGTTTTTGGTGACAAAAATATGGAGAATTGTATTAACACTGTTTAAACAACATTGAAATTTTTATTAAAAAGAATCCTGAGGCATCAGGGGATTTCTTAGTCTACTAATGACCCTATAGGAAATTTGTTCTGTGAAACTATCATTTCTCTGGCCTCACATCCAGCCAGCAGGGGAAAAGAAGGAAGTACAGATTACTATCTCTTACTCTGAAAAAACAAAACAAAACAAAACCTGCACACTTGAGGTAATAAGTAGCTAAAGCCAGTAGCTTCAAATTCTTTTCTCCGTCTCACTGGTGTGGTCCTGGATATAGTACTTTTAAATACACACAGAGAGTTCAGTACACTTAAGGTTTCCTAGCATATGTTTTCTTTTTTCTTTTCTTTTCTTTTCTTTTCTTTTCTTTTCTTTTCTTTTCTTTTCTCTTCTCTTTCTTTCTTTCTTTCTTTCTTTTTTTTTTCTTTCTTTTTTGTACACAAAAGGATATTCAATTGCCCCTTTGTGGACTCAAAATATCCTTCAATCAGTAAATAAATGTCTTGAATATGTATATCATCCAAAGGGATAAGTAAATAGAGTCGTATATAGAAGTAAAAACTCCCCTGTGCAAATGTGAATGAACTTGAAATTTTGATAGGGCTTTTTCCCCCCTTATTATAACCAATAATGATAGCTAGCATTTACTGGGGACTCAATGTATGGCAGGCCCTGTGCTAAACACTCTACATACATTATCTTCAATCCTTGCAGTCACCTAGGAGGAGAACTTTAGTCATCATCCTCACTTTAACAAATGAGAATTGAGACTAGCAGCAGAGCTGAGACTATAATGCAAGCCATGTATCTCCAAAACTCATGAGCAAATCCATCATGTCCTTCAAGGGTCTTTGGGAAATGTAGAAAAACGGCAAGAAGGGTAAACTCATCATCCCAAGAAACTAGTTTTCATTTTGGCACATTTCTTTCTGATCTTATTTGTATTCATAAAATTTTTGTTCCATACTCTTTTTCACTTACTATTATTATTATTATTATTACAAATTCTCCCAAAACATCAATTTTCATGACCACATACTGTTCCAGCAAGTGCATATACTTTGTTCTACTTAATGCCACATTTATTTGGACACTTGGGCTATTTTCAAATTTTTGCTGTTATAAATAATAGTTTTATGAATATCTTTGTGATTTAAATATTTTCTTAATCTGGGATTATTTCTTTGTAATCATTAAAATGGAAACACCAGGACAAGGAAAAGTTACATTAAAGCCACATTGCCAAATTTCTTTTTCAAAAGGGTTGCACTAATATGTGGTGCCTGTTTACCTCACTCCTACCAGCACTGGGTATTATATTTTAGAAATATAAATTTCTTAATTCACTATGTGGAAAGTGATATTTTAAAATTTGCATTTCTTGGGGCGCCTGGGTGGCGCAGTCGGTTAAGCGTCCGACTTCAGCCAGGTCACGATCTCGCGGTCCGTGAGTTCGAGCCCCGCGTCAGGCTCTGGGCCGATGGCTCGGAGCCTGGAGCCTGTTTCCGATTCTGTGTCTCCCTCTCTCTCTGCCCCTCCCGCGTTCATGCTCTGTCTCTCTCTGTCCCAAAAATAAATACAAAACGTTGAAAAAAATTTTTTTTAATTTGCATTTCTTTGATTGGATTGTATGTAAATTGAAATTTTTTTCTGTGCTTGCTAATCAGTTTTATTTCACTCTTTTCACTAGTTTCCTAAGGTGGGAACTTAGCTTTTGATTTTAGATCTTTCTTCTTCTTTTTTTTTTTTTAATTAATTTTTTTATTTTTCAAGAGAGAGAGAGAGAGAGAGAGAGTGCACAGACAAGGGAGAGGAGCAGAGGGAGAAAGAGAGAATCGAAGCAGGCTCGTGCTCATTATGGGGCCTGATGTGGGGCTCAATCCCACTACCCTGGGATCTTGACCTGAGCTGAAATCAAGAGTCGATTGCTCAACTGACTGGGCCACCCAGGTGCCCCAGATCTATCTTCTTTTCTAGCATATGCATTTAATGCTGTAAATTTCCCTCTAAGCAGACTGGTTTTGCTTTGTTCCACAAATTTTGGTAAACTGTGTTTTTATTTTTTAAAGTCAAAACATTTCAAATTTCTCTGGAGATTTCTTCTTTGACTCATGGGTTATTTAGAGGTATGTTGTTTAATTTCCAAATATTTGGGGGTTTTCTAGCTATCCTTCTGTTATTTATTTTTTAGCCTAATTCCATTATGGTTTCCATTTCATTCCATTTGAGAAAATGCATATTCTGCTGTGGTTGGATAGAGTATTCTATAAATGTTAACTCAATTAAATTGATCTCTTCAAGTCATCTATATCCTTACTGTTTTCACCCTTTTCAAATTCTACTTACTTTTAGCAACTAGCGAGCAAGACAACAGAAAAGTAAATAGAAAGCTAAATTACACTTAAAGCTTATATTGTAGGAAACAGATTTCCATATGTGCTTTCCATGAAGTTTTTAGTTTTTGTCTATTACCTCTTTCTAACAATGAAAAGGATGTATGAGAGGAAAAGCTGGGTAAGAGGGTGAGCCAGAAACACAGAAGAAAATGTTGAAAGGAAACACCAATCACGTCACTAGTCTGAGATTTTTCCATATTCTGAATGATGCCTATTTGAAAAAAAGAAAACTTATTGCCCAAGGATTTTATCTTTATCAGTCTTCTTTAGAATTTATAATTTTAATGAAAAAAAGCAATAATATGACACTTAAAAAGAGCATCTATAATCTTGTGTTTTGAACTGAGCCTGTTTTCACTGTAAAATATCACAAACTCATGGGTATAGAGTTGGAAAGGTAATAGCCAGTAGAGAAAGTTTGGTTGATTACATAGTATTATAGTTTTAAAAGCTGCTTCAAAAGCAATAAGACTATTTGGGAAATCTTTTTCATAATAAATGTGTTCTTCCTTTAAAATGTAAACACTGAGCCAATCTTAGAAGCAAACATTGACTGCATACTTATGTTAAGTCAGTTGTTGTATTTTAGTTACAACAGTGCAAAAACGTGAAGCATAGGTTTACTTTTTAACTCCAATGCTGTTCAAAGATCACCTATTGGCCTCTGAAGGACAGGTGGCATGTCTGTTATAGTTTAACAAGTGGCCTTTGGGTGAAGTATAGTCATTCAGATACCTCTGGATGCTTTCGATGCTCTCATGTGTGGCAGGGTGCACTTGCTAAAAACATTCTCCTCTCTAGATCTGGAAACATAGATTCTAGATCTTAGGCATGGAGCATGTATTCCAGACTTCCCTTTTGAGTCACAGATGAAAAATGCCATCTTGCAATTGAGACAGCAATTCCTTTGCCAAGAAATAATTCTTCCTTTCTTAATATTGACATAAGTATTCCAGTTCTTGGTAAATAAAATAGCTTCCTGTTTGCAGTACATATCTGAGCATTTCATCCTTTCGATATTAGAGTTTACAGGTTTTATTTTTTAGGAGTACAGGTTTTATTTTAGAAGTACTGGTAACTCTACCAGGCTCCCCAAAGAATTTCATATTCACCTCAAATACCAGCAACTCAATTCTGTTCTACTACTCACATTTGTTTGGTTGGGTTGAATTGGAATTATATTATGTTTATAGTTAATTTTAGGAATGTTTACATCTTTAGGAAATTGAATTTATTTTTTTATGGACATGGTATAACTCTCCATGTATCTAGGTCCTCTTTTAGACATTTCAATAGATTTTTATAATTTTCTTCATAAAAATCTTGCCAGTCTTTTATTAGACTTACTTCTAGACACTATTTTTGTTTTTTTTATAAATTATATCTTTTTAAAAATAATATTTTTTAAGTCTCTGTTGTTGGTATATTGGAATGTAATTGACTTTTTTTTTGTATATTGATCTTTTATCTAACAACCTTATTAGATTCTTGGTTCTAATAATTTGTAGTCTTTTGGATTCTTCTCTATAAACAACCATACAATATGCACAATAGTCCATTTGTTTCTTTGTTTACAATCCTTATAACTTTCATTTGTTTTTCTTTGCTAATTACAATGGCTAGAACATTCAGTACATTTTGAATAGTCACAATATTGGAAGGCTGGTCCTCTTCTTTATTATCTCATGAGGTAAGCAGTGTGTTTAAAAGATGTTTTTCTTCTTTTTTACCCAGCACTAGGTGTTTTGTGCTAAGAGAATTCAAGTTATCTTCACTATTGCCAGATTCATATCTTATCTTTAATTATTTCCCATATCTTTACCTTTTCTACTAGTTGAATCGTTCTTTATATACTTTCTAAGTCCATGTTCTAAATTAACTTTTCTCATTTCCAATGGTATATTTTTGTGAAACTGAATAAATACTGATTGTGAAATCAATTCCTTACTGAGAAATTATCTCTCTTTTTATTCAAATTACTTCTTAACACTCATGGCTTCCAGGAAAAACTTAATTTAAAAATAAAATTTCTTTGAGATGACTATGGGTCTATCTAACACTTTTAGTGAAGTGCTCTTTATTTCTTCCTGTAATGTTTCCAGTACTTCCAAACATGCAGATTGCTTTGTTGTACAACATCGGAGGCATCACTCGCATCACCGTCTCTGTGAATGGCATGCTCTGGAATTGTGCAGTGCACAACCTACAAGGCTAATGTGATAACCTTGTCTATGTATTTTACTTTTCTGTCTAATTAAGACTATGAGTTATCTCTCAAGCAAGTAGTGATAGTCTACAAATATCTGACTCTAAAATAACCCTAAGTGGGTTTCAAAAAGACTGTATGGCTATAAGCAGAAAAATATTCTGTTTGGAAGACATGTTACTATAATATAACTTTAGTATGGCAGTCTCCTTCTCCTATCCCAAATCAGTATTTATTCAATGTTCTTTACTTTAGTATTGTGTAATTAAGTAAATCGTCACTCTATTTATATAAATACAATTAGGATGAGAAAAAAATGGGAAGAGTTGGGGAGGAATTCTTTGGGGGGAAGAATCAACATAAAACTAATATAATTATTATTAGTAATAATAATATTTGTGATGAGATAAGGATAATGGTAAGATGGTGATAATAATAATGAATGCTTAGTTCCAGATTTAGGCTACATTGGAACATAGTTTCTGACATTAAAAAGTCTTTTAAAAAGAGAGAGAAAGGTTTACATAGCATAGTTGCTACTTTCTCACTAAGAAATGTCAGTGATAATGAAGTATGCCAAACATACAATGACACCAGATTTTCAATTGCAACCTTTTGAACTCTCATTGGAGTATGCCCAAGCAAGGTCAAAATTAATTTTATCTGATTGAAACCATAAAGTTCTCTTTAGAAAGGTAGGTCTTAATTTTAGAGAAAAAAGATCAGAGATTATACCCAGTTCATCTTTGTAGCTGCACATCTAGAGCTGTAAATAATATATACATATATATGTATTTTTTCACTCACTCATTCATTCAGTATTGGATATCACAGGTCAAGACCTCTCAGAGGGGTAATGCCACAAAGGAAATAACATATGTTAGGTACTTTGGTAAGCACATGCAACTTTCACTATCAAAAAAAAAAACAAAACAAAACAAAACAAAACAAAAAGCATCTGTCAGATGGAGCCAAAATAAGTGTAAATCAATCATGACCTTGATAGAAAAGGATAAATTTGGGTGCTCTAATGTATTGGCAGATAATGATGCTAACATAGGAGTTAAAGCGAAGGCAAAAATCTAGACTACAGGTTATAAGAATATGTTGTGAATAGTCAAGAGTTGGGAAGCAACTTAAGTTTTAAAAATAAAATAATTTGTCCTGGGAATGTATAAGGCATATTAGGCTTGATGCTACTATGAGGAGACCAGGGGCAGCAACTGTGATGAATTCATATTTATATCACTGGTGCTGGGCAAAAATAAGTTCTCAATAAATATCTGTTGAAAATGGAGGAAGGATGATCTATTAGATAGCTATGTGACCTAGTTAAAAATATTCCAACTCACCAATGTCACATGTGGCTAAAGCAAATCTGTTTCTGAGTTGTTTCTGTGGGTGTGGTTCTCAGCCAGGATTGGTGACACATCAGAAAAGATGGCAAACAGACTGAGAACAAGTGCTGCAAAAAGTGATCTCACTATAACAGCATGGGTGGGCCTGGTAGGTCAGTTCTCATACAAGCACATTCGTTCTAGAAAAATCTCATACGACTAAGAAGAAGCTGACAGAAATTGAACAGATTTCATCATTAAACAAATAGAGAACATCAAATAGGTAATGGAAAATGTTGAATGACAGTAGGAAGAAACATTTTTAGATACTTGCATAACCTCCTGCCTCTTTCATTCCCTTTCACATTCAGTTTTCTCCTCCCATTCCTACACCCCTACTGTCCCTTCCCTACAAGGCAGAGATGCTTCCCTATAATCAATTCAGGAGCACTGTCTTTGGAGGTTAAGTAACTTCCACAAAAACACCTAAGAGACAGAGTCAGGGTTTTGAAAAGTTCCTCGTCATTACCATTCTACAAAACTAGATTATGCAGTAGTTACATAGCAAGTAGAAACTAAAATGCCTTAAAGGGTCCCCTGCCCCCTACATTCTGTCATTAAGCAGCAATTATCCTTCAACTCAAAGATTCCAAACTTCCTTACCAGAAAAATCCATCTAAAAGTTTCTAAATTAGGGGCACCTGTGTGGCTCATTTTGGTTGAGCATCTGATTCTTGACTCTTGATTTTGGCTCAGGTCATGATCTTGGAGTCAAGGGATTGATCCCCACATTGGGATTCCCACTGGGTGTGGAGTCTGCTTGGGATTCTCTCTCTCTACCTCCCTCTGCCCTTCACCCCGGCTTGCGCACTCTCTCTCTCTCTAAAAAAAATACAATACAATACAATACAATACAATACAATACAATACACTTTCTAAATTACCCACCAAAATAAAACAAGAAAACACCAAAGATCCAGAAATCTCCAGGAATAAAGAATAGAGGTGGGCAAGGACAGGGTGAGCATGTTACCTTTCACTTAACCTCTTTCATAAAGTGGGAATAGTAGTAATATGTATCTTATAGGTTTTGATAGGATTAAATAAGTTAATTAGAGAACTTAGAAAAATGCTTGGCACTTAGTAAGCATTTAATAAAAGCTAACTATTATTTATCTTTTTCCTATCAGGTGCAGTGGACATTTTTTTTCCTAATTAGCCTAAAGAAAATTTCAGTATCACTCTGTGTCTTCAGTTTCTGTAGCCCAAGATGTGATTTCTAGCATATGCTCATGTTTTTAAAAATTCTATGTAACTTATTTGGATATTCTGTGTTGTAATGTGATACAGCATACCATGAGTTACCATTTCTATCAAACACATATTGCTTTAACACAAGTGAATTAACAGATTACTGATCATCCTGCAAAGGCAGAATGGTGAAATGGTTAAGAACCCAGACTCTGACATTTTTACTGTAGTTTAGAACCCCAGATATTCTTCTCACTAGCAGACTGACTTTGAGTGAATTATCTATCCTCTGTATGCCTAAGTTTCCTCATCTGTAAATTGGGATAGTAATAATATCTTCTTAATAGGTTTGCTATGAGGATTACATGAATCAATATATAGACAGTCCTAGGAATAGTGCCTTGCACATACTATGCACTTATGTGAGTTATTTCTTTTATACTTTGTCCATCTACTTGCAAAATTATATTTTGTTAATTGATTTTTTAAAATTTATCAATAAAATGTTCATAGGGAAACAAATATCTCCACTCTAAATGCCTAAATATATTTAACATATGATTGAAATTCAAGCCCTTCTGTCCATCTGCCTGATTTTATTATATTGTAATCATTGCTTTAATCCTATTTTGAACTTCAGATACTTAGTTGGAAGTTGTTGTCTTTTATTATCTGAGCCTGTAACTTTTCCCCAAATCCATGCATATGTTTAAACTACAATATTTATATAATTTCCTGACAAATTCCCTAACAAATCAAACTGTTAGAATATAGTAAATGTGATAAACACTTAGAATATTTTATCTTTTTATACAGATCCTGCTAAACATCACAAGTCTTAGGGCTCAAAGATAAAATAAAACACACGGACATATTTTTAATCTTTATGTGTAACTACTGTTTATGAAGAATTGAAATGAACAACAGGCTCAAATCAAGCAGGGAAATATGCTAGTGACTCATCACATTTTAATGCTGCTTAATTTTCAGGCTTCCTGTGTGAATTAGCTAAGAGATACAGCAATTTAAAGAATAATGACTAAAACCTTTTCTATTTCCTGCTTAATTTCCTTCTGAAGGAAAGTATTCATTTTTAAATATTTTTCAGACATTCTCTATGTAAAGAAAAACCAGTGAATTAGAATTTTATTAACAAGCACATCTTTTAGAAAGAAGAATTTCAGATGAAGGAACAAGTGAATAGAATAAAAGTATTTTTGCAAGTTCAGAAAGAAGGGGTCTATGTAGATCTAGATAAAAAATTCAATCAAATATCATCTGTGTCATGTTGATGTGATTTGTATTGTTGTTATTCTGCGAATCTTCCAATCTTGTCCCAATGTCTGGCATCATTCACATACCTGCACACCAGGTGTAAGTGAATTAGGGCAGCCCAGTAGAAATAACCTCCCTTAGGGAAAAAGGATAAATAAAGAAGGTTTGCCATTTGGGTCACTCCTTGGAAAATGCCAGAGGTATAGTACAAAAAAGAACTAAAACCACAAAGACATTAAGAAGGTAACTTACAAAGAAACCAAAGTGATTAGCTTTCTTATTTGTAATTATGGAAAAACATTACATTCACATTACTAAGGCTGTAGATGAGATTTTCTTCAACTACAGCTAAGTCCTCTCAGAACTGGATTTTTTTTAATATTATGTACAAAAGTTAAAACTCTACTTATTTAAAATCAATTGGCCATCCAAAAATTTGTGTCTTCCTCTGCTTCCATTTCATGAATTTTAAGGAATTAGCTTTAGCATTTTTTAGAGCATAGGTTGAAAAGGCATTTTAATTTCCACCTCAGAGTAATTTTAAAACCACATCAATTATTTCTCATGTGCAGCTGTTTTTTATCCACAAATTATTGCTCTAGGCATTTTTACTTTACCACACATTTCAGAAGAGAAGGAATGAAGGGGAACCAGCTAATCTACAATGTTTCACCAACAGTTAGACCAGACCCAAAAAAAAGTGTGTGTGGGGGATTATGAACCAAAACTTCTTTAGTAATAAGAACTGCTCATTAATTGTCTAAACATTGAATATACACTCCACCTAACTTGCATTTAATTATCACCAGAAGGTGGATTCCCAATTTATCCCCCCCCCCCATTTATTCATCCAACAAATACTTATGTGCCGGGAAACATTAAGTGAGGTGTCAGACTATTCTCAAGAGACTTACAATCTGATTGGAAAGACAATAATTGCACATTAAACAATGAGAGAATCATATATAGCAATGAAACACTCTATAGAGACTGCGCTGCCCAGAAGAAGAAAAGTGGAATGGAGAGGATGATAGGTATGGATAAACTAGAGAAGGGCAGGCAGGTCCATTCTCCAAAGGCACAAGTGAAGGTTTAAAGTGAATGGAGAATGTTTGGGATGCACTGGGTAGGCATGTTTTAGAGGAGCAGGGTACACGGAGGTGAGCAAAACAGCAGAATTTAGCACTGGCAGGGAATTTAGAGGTTATCTTTCTGAACATGCAAAAATCTCTTTTATAACATCTCTGGGGGCACCTGGGTGGCTTAGTTGGTGAGGCATTTGACTCTCTATTTCAGCTCAGGTCATGATCTCATAGTTCGTGAGTTCTAGAACCCCTCATCTAACAGTCTGGATCTTGCTTGGGATTTTCTGTCTCCCTCTCTCTCTGCCCCTCCCCTGCTCCTGCTCTCTCTCAAAATAAATAAATAAACTTAAAAAAAAAAAATCTCTGGATGAAAGCCATTTAGCATTAACTATTATGCATTTCTTGTTTGTTTGTTTGTTTGTTTGTTTAGCAGAACACTTATGTTCCAGTTACTGTTCTAAAGCTTCTAAAACATGAATTCCGGCAGTCTCATAACAAGCCTATGATAGTGGTATGACAATCGTGCCCACTTTACAGATGAGAAAGAAAGGCAAGGAAAGGACAAGTAATTTGCTGGTGAGTGACTTGTCTAGGGTCCTCTCACACATACTCTGGCTGCAGAGTTCATGCTCTGACCAGGTGTTCACCCTTTCCCAGGATAGATGGCCTTTCCGCCGTCGACAGGCTCAAATGATTAGACACGAGTCGAAAAGCTTCTAAAATTTCCCAGGATTATTGGCGATGTAGATTTTCCTCATAAAAATCCAGATTTCAAGCAAAGAACACTTTGGAACTCTAATGATTTGAGTCTAAGTGAGTTAAAACGGCCATGAAGTACAGCTGTCTAGTACTTGTTTAATACTAAACCCAGTGATTTTTGAAAAATTCTCTTAAAATATATAAAGTGAACCTAATTTGAAAAATTTAGTGATTCTGTACATAAAAATAAACGTAGCTGATGTATTCACTTGTGAGGGTCTTTAACAACTTAGCAGCTCAGGATACTATAAAATATATAAAGGCCATGGGATCACTTCAGAGTAGAATTTTCCCTGTGAATTTGAAGAATGTTTATAATTAAGAATCTTCTTAGTAATCTTTAAGAACCTCGATGCTACTTGGGAACTTAGGCTTCTTATCCTAAAGCCAGATTCATATAATCCTAACTACTGGATTCGTTCACTCATTCAGCCAGTTCTGGCTGAGTTCTCTCCACGCACCAGACATTGTTTCAAGCATTGAGGATTCCGTAGGGAACAGAACAGACCATATTCCCGCTCTCATGACACTTAACACCCTTTGGGGTGAGGGGCACAGCCAGTATTTAATCAGGAGTGTAACATATTTTCTGCTTTGCCAAAATTATACTATATCGGATTCCCATCTGCCCCCAATTACTTCTCCTAAGAAGGAGAAAAGACTGTAAGACCTTGAGATATATAACTCAATAAAAGGAAGCTATAACTTGAGCCAGAAAGTCAGTCCGTTTTTCCACGGAGCAGCATAAGGAAGTGGAGCCAGCTTTCAGGAACACCTGGGTCTAATGCTATCTCCCAGCAATCCTCCCTGAACTCCTCCCCAAGCTGAGAAATTCTAATTTTTAAAAAATGCTAATAAGTTTTAAATTGTCAAGAATGATGATAAAATAAACACTTAAATTCAGCACCTGGCATTAGCATCTAAAAACAAAACATTTTATCATAGAACCAGAAATTGACAGTATGATCACATGTCATTATTGGATTGGAGCTTGGAGCTTGGCTGTAGAAATGGAAATATAAGTCTATTGATTAAGTCTACTGTGATTCACAGAGGGTGATTTCCTCCACGGAAAAGGCTGGTCATTCAGTTACGCGCTTATGATGAAGCGTTTATAAAGAGAAGTCACATGTTTCTAAGTTCTAAGGCCAGTGAGAGAGAGTTAAACCAATAACCGAAAATGTACAGATTTTATTGGATACATGGTTAAATATTTAGTTGTGAAAATAATAAGCTTTTCTCCATAGACTTAAAATGTTTATAATGATCACTTTATTTAGGAAAAACATCCTAGAGACATTGTTAATTATAAACAAAGAAGGATCAGTACTCAAGCTCTTTGGTTTAAGGAAGCAGAACTCTGAACCTTTGTTTAATTGCCTAAATAAAACTACTGCATGGAGCCCTTTTTGCCTCTGATAAAAGCCACATGTTCCTGTATATCTGTGAGAAAGGGTTGTGGAAGTTTTTGGTGGTCATGTAGTCATCCAACTAGATTCTGTTCTTTTATAGATGCTTTTATTTTCCACGTGTAATTTCACAATGGGTGCTATAACCAGCTATTCGGTCACTGCAACAAACCAGGTCTCCAGAATACTCTTGTTTTACTTTACCGAGCCCTAGCACACATGGCAGAATTGCACAGTACTAAACTCTGGTACCATTTGATACCATTCTCACGGAATTCACAATTTTTAAAAAGGGATCCATTTCATCTATTGTAACTATAGCTTAAGTAGTTCAAACAAAAGGGTTGTCATGATAAAGAAGAATCCTGCTTGTTATTTTTTTTTTTTAATTTTTTTTAACGTTTATTTATTTTTGAGACAGAGACAGAGCATGAAAGGGGGAGGGTCAGAGAGAGAGGGAGACACAGAATCTGAAACAGGCTCCAGGCTCTGAGCAGTCAGCACAGAGCCCGACACGGGGCTCGAACTCACGGACTATGAGATCGTGACCTGAGCCGAAGTCGGCCGCTTAACCGACTGAGCCACCCAGGCGCCCCTCCTGCTTGTTATTTAACACCTGATATTGGTAGATTGACAATGTGACTAACAGAACCATGAGTCCCTGGAAAGAGGAGGCCTTTTGAATAAGGAAAGAATCTGGAACAAAGAAGGTAAAGAGGTTTCAAGCTTAGCTGATTTTGAGTATCTTCACACTATGTAGTGAAACTTCATTAACTTGTATTCATAAAATCGATTACCATCACCTAGTTTGGGCTAAAGATTGCTTTAGAAATATTTATGATACATGGCACCTGGATGGCTCAGTCAGTTAAACATCTGACTTTGACTCTGGTCATGGTCTCACGGTTTGTGAGTTCGAGCCCTGCATTGGGCTCTATGCTGACAGCTCAGAACCTGGAGCCTGCTTCAGATTCTGTCTCCCTCTCTCTGCCCCTCCCCTGCTCACACTCTGTGTCTCTCTCTATCTCAAAAATTTTAAAAACATTAAAAATTTTTTTAAAAAATATTTATGATGCAAAAGAATCAATAATAAAATTGTAAAGTAGTTCTTTCCAGTTAGGATGTGTACAGTGAAAACAGTTGGAAAAATAGGCACAAGGAAATATTTTTAATTTGTGCAGCAAATCTGGAAATTTAGTTTGCTCCCCATGGAATATCAAGCTTCCAAGTAAATATCTTAGGAAACAAATGTATTATTATATATTTTTTTTTCTTTTCTTAAATATTCTGGTAGAAAAAATATACAAGTACTTTGATTAGTATCTATTACCCAAATATTTCTAAAATAGATATTGCCTATTTTTGGTCAATACCTGAATTTACAGGGTTAGTTTCCATTCTATTTATTCACACAATCAAACTGTGTAGCTACATCATGTGTACAGGCCTCAACCACACTTTCTCAGTTATTGTCAGAGTAAAAGCAGAGTTTAAGAAGTTTGGGGGAAGGGGCACCTGAGTGGCTCAGTTGGTTGAGTGTCTGACTTTGGCCCAGGTGGTGATCTCACGGTTTGAGGGTTCAAGCCCCACATGGGGCTTGCTGCTATCAGCCTAGAACCTGCTTCAAGTCCTCTGTCCCCCTCTCTGTCTGCCTCTTCCCTGCTTGTGCTCTTTCTCTCAAAAATAAATAAACCTTAAAAAAAAAAGAAGAAGAATTTGGGGGAAGTAGGGCAAGTGCTTTTGCCTGTCTCAAGGATTCCAATCTGGCATCCATGCTTGAGCTTTAAGGAGGTCTGCAAATCTGCAGAATTAGCCTGAGACAATTTTTATGTGTTTATATACAATTTTTCATAAAGTCCATGTTTTTCATGATTATCAAAGGTCTTTATCCCCCCAAAAGAGTAACAATTATTGATTTAAGGAGTCCTTGTTTGTGGAAAATGTAGTGCTCCCTGCAATAAACTGCAATACAACTTTGAATTAAAGGATCTAAGATGATGTCCCTTCCCCATTGACTACAAATTGGGCTTTGAAATTAGAGTCACAATATTTCCCTAGCAAGTCTTCCACACCTTCCTGCCATTTGAAAGAAAAACAGTTCCAAATGTAACTTTATACATTTTGGCGATATTAAACATTTCTTCTGTTATAGTTTCTTGTATCTTTTTTCTGTTGAGCCAACAGTATTTCTACAATCCTGTTTATGTGCAGTAGATATTGAAGAAAAGATGATGAACTACAACAGACATGTCCCTAGCCTTCCGGGATAGATATATAGCAGATAGCACTCTTACTTTTCCTCATTCTCTATATCAACTGGAAAAAAAACCATTATAAAACATATCCAAGTTCATCTCATTTCAGCTAGAAAGTGCTCTTATTAAACTAAATACATGAAGTAAAGTGACATCTAGTGTTGGTTAAGTGGAATTGAACCATAAGTCAGGACACTGAGTAGTTAACTTATTCTTCTGAAACAATGTTTAGCTTGGCTTAACCTACTGGTAAACGCATGGTTTTGTCTCCTTAAAAAAAATATTTTAGAGTAAAATTTAATAATCTGAATTGAAATGTTAATAATATTGTTTTTTTCTTTCTTAAAAAATAAAGTACTCAAAGTGTAGAGAAAAGTATAAAGAACAAAATAACACTCATGTTCTATAAGCCAATTTTGGCAAATCTTAAATTTTGCTATATTTGCTTTAGGTGGTTTAAAAGTAAAAGATAGTAGACATAGGTGATGCCGTATGAAACTCCTTCCTGATTTTATTTCCATCATTTTCTCCTCAGAGGTAACCACTCTCTGGTTTATTATCTTCATGATTGTTTTTATACTTTCATCATGTATTTTTGTACCTATAAAGTTTATAATACTGCATTTTTTACACTTGATATAAAAAATAACATATTTTATAAATCCTGGTGC
The DNA here is from genome assembly GCF_014898765.1 of Herpailurus yagouaroundi. Lineage (NCBI taxonomy): Eukaryota > Metazoa > Chordata > Mammalia > Carnivora > Felidae > Herpailurus > Herpailurus yagouaroundi. The sequence goes on along the minus strand of NW_024412413.1, from coordinate 25,157,924 downwards.
AGCTTGCTTTTTCTAGTTCAGTAGTATGTTTTTCACATTTATTCATATAGGTCATTAGCTCTACTGATTTATTTTAACAAATTGGCTGGATTATACCATAATTTATTTTACAGTTGATGGACATCTGAGTTCTTTCCAGTCTCCTGCTCTTATAAACCATGGTACAATGAATACTCTTGTATGTTATCTCTTGTGTGCACATTTGAGAGTTTCTCTAGTCTGTAGGCCTAGAACATGGTGCTCAGGTATATACTTTTAAAAACATCTGTAGATATTGAGAATTTGCTCTCCTAAAGAGTTGTACCAATTTACATCCTCACCAGCAGTGTAAGAGAATTTCTATTGCTTCTCACCAACAGTATTCTCAGGCTTTTAAGGTTTGAAAATCTGCTGATGGTCCGGGAGTTCGAGCCCCGCGTCGGGCTCTGGGCTGATGGCTCGGAGCCTGGAGCCTGTTTCCGATTCTGTGTCTCCCTCTCTCTCTGCCCCTCCCCCGTTCATGCTCTGTCTCTCTCTGTCCCAAAAATAAATAAACGTTGAAAAAAAAAATTAAAAAAAAAAAAAAAGAAAATCTGCTGGGTGTACAATGTTATTTCATTGTTATTCAGTTTGTATTTCTCTGATTTGTAATAAACTGAGCTTCTAAAAAATATGTTTTTCCCACTCAAGCTTTTGTGAATTGCTTATTCCTCTCATGTGTTCACTGGATTCCTGACATTTTCCTTACTGAATTGTTAAGGTTTTAACATATTCTTGATATAAGTACCTTGTAGGTTTGATGCATTGCAAGTATTGTTCCCCTGTTTATGGCTTGGCTTTTCATTATGTTCATGGGATCTTTCCATTTTAGTGTAATCAACGTTATCAGTATTTCCCTTTTGGTAGCTTATTTTAAAAATCTTTCATTAAGCTTTTCTCCTTTATTTTCTTCTAAAATGTTTAAAGTTTTGATTTGCATGATAGGCTTCTGTGTTGTTAACTGTTGTGTATTTTATGAGGTAGGGAATTGTTCCCTCCCATGTGGATAATTGTTCCAACATTACTCCCTAAAAAGACTCTCTTTTCCTCATTGTTTACTTTTGTCTTACCATCACAGTCACTCAAGAATTTAGTTGGTAAAATTTCTCTTGTATAGTAGAACCTTGAGTTTTCCTCAATTGAGTCAAATGTTTCTACTGACCTCCACCCGAGGCTTTATCCCTACTCGTACTCCAAACCTGGTTTGCCATCTGTCTGAGAAATATGAATTGTGGGTGCCTGGGTGGTTCAGTCCGTTGAGCGTCCAACTTCAGCTCAGGTCCCCGTGTCAGGTTCTCTGCTGTCAGTGCAGAGCCTGCTTTGGATCCACTATCTCCCTCTCTTTCTGCCCCTCCCCCACTTGTGCTCTCTCTGTCTCAAAAATAAATACACATTAAAAAATAATTTTAGGGGTACCTGGGTGGCTCAGTCAGTTAAGCGTCCGACTTCGGCTCAGGTCATGATCTCATGGTTTGTGAGTTCTTTGAGCCCTGCGTCGGGCTCTGTGCTGACAGCTCAGAGCCTGGAGCCTGCTTTGGATTCTGTCTCCTTCTCTCTCTGCCTCTCCCCACTTGTGCTCTCTCTGTCTCTCAAAAATAAATAAATGTAAAAAAAATTTTTTTAATAATTTTAAAAACTTATAAAAAAAGGAAATATTAGTCAATCTCAGGACCATTCTTCCTAATATTCTCAGACTTTGTGTCTGTGTTCTGGCCACTAGCATTTTCTTCTTAGTTGTTCGCACTTCTTTTCTGGGTTATTCTGTTCTATTCTCAGTTAGGGTGAGCAACCATCCCAGTTTGCCAAGGACTAAGGGGTTTCTCCAATGCAGAACTCTGTGTGTTAAAACAGAGACAGTCCCTGGCAAACTGGGATAGGACGGTTGGTCACTGTAGTTCCTACTTGCAGTTTCAGCTTCCTTCTCGTTGACTCCTTGACTCTAACCAGGGTGCTATATCTTGCTTACAATCATCTTTACATGGAACTTATGTTTGTTGAGGTCCTATATTAAAGACTGAAGCATTTTCACATCACATAGTATCTCATTGAACAGTTATAACAGCTCTGTGTGTCTTTCTTTTACCCATGAGGAGAATTGCATTTAATTGGCAAGGATCACAAAATTAGTGACATAAAACAATGAACCCATGCCTAAAACATATTTTTGACTAAAAATATTTTCTTTCTACATAACTTGCTGTCTTCCTAACCTGAGGAAAACACAGCTGTAGTTGCATACATGGGTCGACACCTATCCAAATGGAACTTCTGGGGGAACCCTATCATACCTAGTCTCGCTGTCTATTCATTTTGGTCTAATATGATTCCTGCCACATTTGACACTACATGAAATCACCATCATATGTTATAAAGCACCAGCCACAATTCCATTTGACATGCAGCAGGACAAACATCTCAAATGTTACATTAAGATAAAAACTAAGAAGAAAGATAAACATGAATAGTATCACATGGCACCTCACATTGCCACAGTAGAGTATCAAAATGTCACTGCATGGCTATGGGATCTTTCCATTTTAATGCATCTATTTTATCAATCTTTTCCTTTTTAGAGCTTTTTTTTTTAATTTTTTTTTTCAACGTTTATTTATTTTGGGGACAGAGAGAGACAGAGCATGAACAGGGGAGGGGCAGAGAGAGAGGGAGACACAGAATCAGAAACAGGCTCCAGGCTCTGAGCCATCAGCCCAGAGCCTGACGCGGGGCTCGAACTCACGGACCGCGAGATCGTGACCTGGCTGAAGTCGGACGCTTAACCGACTGCGCCACCCAGGCGCCCCAGCTTTTTTAGAGCTTTTTAAAGAAATCTTGCAATAAGTTTTTCTCCTTTACTTAATCCAAACCTAAATGTTATTTATATGTTAATGCAAAATCATATACAAAATACAAAATAGTATTATTTGTATTAAATTAGTCCCCCCAAATATTAACAAGAGTTGGGCAGGAGAGCAAATGATCCAATTTGTTTGGGAAACAAATTTTTTCTAGAACTTCTCAATCTTTATTTTGTTAATTTGCTTTGTGATGTCCCTACACAGAGATAGTGTAGCATTTTCCAAATGATTTGACCATGAAGACTTTTTGTTTTGTTTCATGACTTCTCAATGACTTTGAAATATACATGGGGAAATGCTGTTGTCATCTGTAACAGCACAATACCCTCCAGGGGGCAGCAGATTCCCTTGGCATATGGCCAATTATCTCTTCATTGAACAGAATGACAAAGGTTTTAGAACATGGTCTATTATTTCTGGTAATGGATGTAAAATTTTTAGTTCCTGTGGCAGAAATAGGCATTGAAATTTAACTTATGGTTAATAATAAAATAAATGTATGGCACTGAGATATAATAATCAATAATAAACCAGGTGAGTCTCTGATCACAATTACATCATTGGACTGTAAAGTTCAGATCACAGGTCCAATCTTTTCCTTCTTATCTTCAAACAACAAATATTAATTGAATGTTTCATAAGCAATAAAATGAAGTATTAGAATCAGTTCCTTTCCCAAGGTACTTACTAAGAGATGGGGCGAGGTGGGCAGTAATATTTAGATGGGACAACAGCCTGGCTGCAAATTAGAAACACCTAGGGGACTTTTAAACAACAATAATGCCCGGGTCCCACCTCAGAACAATTAAATTGGAATCTCTGTGGTTTTAGGCATGACATTTAAAAAAATGTTCTCTGATAATTTAATGAGTAGTCAGGATTGAGAACCACTGTATTAAAATGATAAAATAATGTTTTAGGTAAGCAGTTTCTGGTGTTTTCAAAGAGGAGGAAAAATTTAGGCTTTTTTTTTCCCCAGATGGAATGTTTTAAATGTAAAAGTTGGTAAAGCATGTGACTTTTGATCTCAGGGTTGTAAGTTTGAGCCCCATGTTGGGTGTAGGTATTACTTAAAAATAAAATCTTAAATTCCACATAGGAGTGAAATAATATGGTATTTGTCTCTCTCTGACCAACTTACTTCACTTAGCTCCATCCACATTGTTCCAAATAGCACGATTTCATTCTTTTTTTACGGCTGAGTAATATTCCATTGTGTACATACTGCATCTTCTTTATCCATTCATCAGTCGATGGACATTTGAGTTATTTCCATAATTTGGTGATAATGCTGCTATAAACATTGCGGTGCATGTATCCCTTTGAATCAGTATTTCTGTATCCTTTGGGTAAACTAGTAGTGCAATTGCTGGATGGTAAGGTAATTCTATTTTTAACTTTTTGAGGAACCTCCATACTGTTTTTCAGAGTGGCTGCATCAGTTTGCATTCCCACCAACAGAGTAAAAGGGCTCCCCTTTCTCTGCCTCCTCACTAACATCTGTTGTTTCCTGTGTTGTTAATTTTGGCCATTCTGACAGATGCGACTTAATATTATAGTTTTGTATTTCCCTGATGATGAGTGATGTTGAACATCTTTTCATGTGTCTGTTAGCCATCTGTAAGTCTTCTTTGGAAAAATGTCTATTCATGTTTTCTGCCCATTTTTAACTGAATTATTTATTTTTTGCATGTTCAGTTTTATAAGTTCTTTATATATTTTGAATACTAACCTTTTATCAGATGTGGAATTTAAGAAACAAAACAGATGAGGGGCTCTTGGGTGGCCTAGTCGGTTAAGCACTCAACTTTGGCTCAGGTCACGATCTCATGGTTTGTGGGTTCAAGCCCCATGCCAGGCTCTGTGCTGACACCTCAGAGACTGGAGCCTGCTTTGGATTCTGTGTCTCCCTCTCTCTCTGCTTCTTTCCCACTTGCGCGCTCTCTCTCTCTCAAATAAGAAAAACATTAAAAAAAAAAAAAAAAAAAAAAAAACTTTTCACCCCTGGGGGGGGGGGGGGGGGGGGGGATGAGAGGCAAGCCAGGAAACAGACTCTTAAATATAGAGAATAAACTGAGGGTTGATAGAGGGAAGGTGGGCCGTGATGGGTTAAATAGGTGATGGGTATTAAATGAGGCACTTGTGATGAACACTGGGTGTTGTTATGTAAGTGATGAATCACTAAATTCTACACCTCAAACTAATATTACACTGCATGTTAACAAACTGGAATTTAAATAAAAACTTGAAATAAAAATATAAAATCTTTATTTAAAAAAGATAACCTTTGAAAATAAAATGCAGGCAGAAATAAGGGCTCGGGAAATAAAGCAACTGAGAGATTTTTTTTCTTTAAGTGTTTCTGTGACTATGTAAGTAATATATACACTGATTTCTGAACATTTGGGGGAAAAAACAGAAAAAAAAATCAAAATAACCCATAATCATATCACCCATGAGAGCCACCATTAACATTTTGACATATTTCTTTTGAGAAAGAGGAAAAGAGAATTGAGACAAGTTAGGAATGGAGTATAACCAAGTGTATAGATAAAATCAACCAATAGGAGAATACTTACTAGTACTTAGTGAAACTAAAACAAGACATGAATGGTTCCTAAGAAAATATAAACTACATCAGTTGACTCAAGAATAAATAGCAGAAAACCTGAATAGATCTCTAACTATGAAAAACACTGCAAACATTTGCAGAAACCTAATTCCATGAGATAAATATCACTACAATCCCCATTTTACAAAATGGGGAAATTCGAAAGGCTACATGTCAAGAAATTAGCAGAGCTGGAACTTATCAATAGCTCCCATTATTGCAATCACCATACTCTAAGAGGTCTGGACCCCAACAAGAAAAAGCTCATCCTATGGTAGGGAAGTCATTTAACCATCAGTAACCCAGCACCTAATCTGTGCTAGGCACTGTTCTGAGTGTAGGCAATGCGAAGATGAATAAGCATGCTATGGTCCCTGTGCTGAAGAAGTTTCCAGTTGAGTCCAGACAGACAAATAATTATACAGACTACACTGCAACATGCTAATTGTTATAATAGAGATAGAAAAAAAAAAGTGTGGTCAGAGCTCAGAAGCAGTGATGCCATGGGAGACAGGGAAGAGCTCCTATTGAAAGTGCCATTTGAACTGGCCCTAGAAAGGTAGGCAGAGAAAGGAGAGAAAGAAGGCATTCCATACAGAGGGAGCAGCAGTTGCAGAGGTAAAATGCTATAGATAGTTGACTTCTTCATGAAATCTTTCTTTCAAAAACAACGCAAAGAGACATTGGGCTGCTTTTGACAGAGGGCAGCATCCTTTCCCTATTCCATCATGACAAAAACTGCTGTTAGTTCATGTTAAAATGGTAGTGATATTTGGCAAAAATCTACTATATTCTTCCTTAATGAGTTGTCAGAGATTCTGCCATGCCATTTGTCTTCTAAGCAACGTATTATGAAGGCTGTCAGTAAAGAGTAAAGATGAGGATAAACAATGTATTCAGCAGTCAGCAGGGGGCTGAGAATCTGTTCATTCAGAATCAGCAGGGGGCTGTGGGAAAATGTCTATTCTTTAAGCAAGCCTATGAAGGACTACCATTCAAAAGAGACGGTAGGTTTGTAAGAAGCTAAGAAAGTCTTCCTCTAATTTAAACTCCCAGGAGCTTTCTGTGGCCCTCTGCTTACAGATGGAGGATGAAATGAAGCATAGCAGACATTCTGATATAAGAGTGATCTTAATTTGACCACTCACCAAAACCTAATTCAGAGACTGACAGATGAATCTGATACTATACAGAAGGTTATGTGTACGGGTAATTAAGTTGACAGTCACATATGTCAAAATAATTCACACTCAGTCTGCAGTATAGGGATTTCACTGTCTTAGTGAGGCTATTAACTATGCGGGTAATTAAGAATTAAAATTGCTTGTTTGTTTTTCCTGAAGTTCTTACAGTTTGGGTTAGAAAAGCAAAGGAACAAAGTTTAGAAAATGACAGATTTGGGCTCTGAGACTTATTCCTTGTGGGACTTTGAATAGGTTGCTTAGCAACTCTAGCTAATAATACCTACTTCACAGACTCGCTGTAAGGATTAAATGAGATAATATATGTAAAGGGTTGGCATGTAAGTATTCAATAAAGTGCAGTCATAATGACGCTGCTGCTGGCTTAAATATTATTATTACATAGATTCAAGGACAGTCTAAACTTTTCTCTGAACACAGTATGTTCTGATAGGAAGAAGAAAATTTGTATTAAACATAACTATTGATAAATTAATTATATTATGAATAAAAATTATTATGCTGATAAGTTTTATCTTGTACTGTCACTAATATGATCTAACCTGTTATCTATAATCAAGCAGAAACAGAACCAGTTTTAGTTCCCCTTCTTAATTTATCACATTTCTAATTGTTCTACTACACTTTAAGAATGTAGGTGTAAGTATTAGCAGCATTGAAAATATCATTTTTCAGTTTATCATTTTATCTTTTTAAATTTTTTTTTCAACGTTTATTTATTTTTGGGACAGAGAGAGACAGAGCATGAACGGGGGAGGGGCAGAGAGAGAGGGAGACACAGAATCGGAAACAGGCTCCAGGCTCCGAGCCATCAGCCCAGAGCCTGATGCAGGGCTCGAACTCCCAGACCGCGAGATCGTGACCTGGCTGAAGTCGGATGCTTAACCGACTGCGCCACCCAGGTGCCCCAGTTTATCATTTTAAAACAATCATAGTTTAATGCTGAATGTTCTCAACATACATGGTAAACTGAAAGGTTTAACCTACTAGAAACTTATTGTTACTTAAACTGAAAAGTGATTCTGTCCTTTATTTGAGAGGATAAAGGGTTACTCTCCTGTGATTGAAACAATAGTTACCACCCAAGGGATATTATTTATTATAATGTTCATTTTCTCCCGTTATTAATTTAAACTATTAGAGAAAAACAGTAATGTATTGAAGCTGACAATGTCCTTAAAATGACCTATTTCAATCCTCAATTTGATGCAAAACTAAGCCTGGCATTTAACCAAATACTAAGTGTGATATTTTTAACATTTTTGTTTTCAGAATTGCAGCATCTATAAATAATATACCCTATAATTGCTAGAAGTAAATAATATAACTAATCTGGTATGAAATAAACCTGACTTCTAACTTGACTGGTTCTCACACCTAAGGATAAATATCAGCTATTTGGAACATTGTAAATAACATTCGGTGCTTCATTTCTACAGTTCTTTAAATAACAGCCCACATTATTTTGGTAATACATGGAAACATGGTCTAATGCCTGAAAAGTTACAAGTGGTACTCAAACTCCCTCATTTTAGGTGTTGGATAGATAGCACCGGATGCAGAATATTTGACTTTGGGAAATTTTACACGTTTCCTGGAATACAATTAATATTTTTCTCAAATACTTGTCTATATTGTCTTGTTGACAGTAACTACATTACATATTGGTCAACAAGATCAAATAATTTTTTAACAGGAGATACTCTTTCAGTCTGAGAATAACACAGAATGGGTTTTTCCTGCAAAAACAGTTGATGTCTATCTATAAAACTTGCAGTAATTATCACAAAAAACTGAAATAGACTTTTTAACCCTATACTTCAACAATTTTTCACCCATACACATTCAGTCATGCATGTAAAGCTGTCATTTCCAATCTAGACCTTTTCTGATTAGTCTTAGCTATTCTGAAGCAATGCAAATGAGAGTGATTATGTTATTGCTGTTGGGGCAATTAAATGCTCTATTTGTTTACTACTGAAAGCCCAACTGATCTGACACACAGTCAAGTTACAAATAGTTCTGTGTCTGATATTAATGAATGCCCATAATGCATTTTTCCAAAGTTATTTCTTCACAGTTAAAATGACAGAACTGTCTATGAAAATCCTTCCCCTCTAAATCAGTGGTTCTCGGGGCGCCTGGGTGGCGCAGTCGGTTAAGCGTCCGACTTCAGCCAGGTCACGATCTCGCGGTCCGTGAGTTCGAGCCCCGCATCCGGCTCTGGGCTGATGGCTCGGAGCCTGGAGCCTGTTTCCGATTCTGTGTCTCCCTCTCACTCTGCCCCTCCCCCGTTCATGCTCTGTCTCTCTCTGTCCCAAAAATAAATAAAAAACGTTGAAAAAAAATTAAAAAAAAAATAAATAAATCAGTGGTTCTCAACTAGGGGGAGCTTTGCCTTCCAGAAGACATTTGGAAATGTCCAAACACATTTTTGATTGTCACAACCAGGAGAAGAGGAACGATACTCTTATCTAATGGATAGAGGCCAGGGATGCTGCTAAACATCATACAATGTACAGGTCAGGACATCCTCCCACCCCCCACCCCCACCCCCGCTACCACCCCAATGAAGATATCTGATCCAAAATATCAATAGTTTAAAAGTTCTGGGGGTGGATGATGGCGATGGTGTACAACAATGTGAGTGCACTTAATGCCAATTAACTCTACACTTAAAAATAGTTAACATGGTAAATTTTATGTTTTGTATATTTTACCGCAGTTAAAAAAAAAATCAATAGTGCTGAGACTAAGAGCAAACAGGAGAAGGGATTTCTAGATGGAGAGAATATCAAGTGTAAGTACATGGAGTTGTAAAAAAAAAAGCGTGGCCTGTGATTCAAAGGCAAGTGTTGTGGTTTGTGGGACAGAATGGAAAGAGATGAAGTTGGAGAGAAACTTTGGAAAGGAGTTTGTTTTAGGCTGCTAGTAATCGGGAACCATCCAAGGTTGGCTAGCAAGAGAATAGTATGTCCAGACTTTCATTTTGTTTGGGAGGATGGAGCTTAGAGATACCTCTGGCAAAAGGTGGGTAACAGATAAAAAGGTAGAGTAGCAAGTTTTGTTTTTAAAAATTTGAGTCAGTGTAGGGGCACCTGGATGGCTCAGTCGATTAAGCATCTGACTCTTGGTTTCAGCTCAGGTCATGATCTCATGGTTAGTGAGTTCAAGCACTGTCATCGCAGAGCCTGCTGGGGATTCTCTCTCTCTCTCTCTCTCTCTCTCTCTCTCTCTCAAAATAAATAAATAAACCTAAAAAAATGAAAAAAGATGATTCAATGTAAACCTTCAGACTATGAGGAAAGGTGGGAGAGATTGTATGGAACAGGAGACTGTAGGAGAAATTCCATGAGATTTTGTTTTGTTTCCTCTGTGTTCTGGAAACACTGAAGTTTCCATTTGGACACATTAACTTGTTAATGCCTGTGTGTCCATTAGGAATTTTACTTGAAACTCACCACTGCCACCCCATGGAAGTATGGCAAAGAACAGCAGTATGTTTGAAGTCAATATTTAATGTTGATCATCTAGTTGAGGGCTCCCAGTTTTTTTACCCCCAAAGTCTTTTATTATCTACCTTTCACCACCCCATAACTTGATGCTATGATTTATGAAACTAAAAGACATCATTTACTGACCAATTGCTTTCCCATTTTTATAAATTAGATACATATATAAATGCCAATCAGAGCTTCTGATCCATGATAATCGACCAGTATTTAGAGTTGATTTCATTCTAATCAAAATCAAAGAAGCATGACATTTCAGTCTTATACAGTCTCCATTAGCTAAATGTACAATTGTTTGACTATACTTCATTAGTTGTTTTGTTTTTTGATAATAAAAATAGTTTGCAAAATCTCAATACTACCTACAAAGTGATCCAAGTCTCTAAAAACAAAACAAAACAAAACAAAACAAAACAAAACAAAACAAAACAAAAACAAAGTGATCCAAGTCTAGGGTTGTGTGTTTATAAACCACTGATCTAATCCACTGATTTTCATCAGGGGGTGACTGTGCCCCCGTGGAGGACTTTGGGCAATGTCTGGAGACAGTTTTGGTTGTCACAACTTGGGGGGGGGTGCAGAATTGCAACTGGCATCTAGTTGGTAGAGGCCAGGGATGCTGCTAAAATACATACATTCTACAATATAGGGACAGACCCCCAGCAAGAATTGTTTGGCCCAAAATGTCAATAGTACCAAGGTTGAAAACTCTGGTCTAGTTTAGTCCCTCTATTGTATACATTAAAAAAATGAGACCCAGAGTTGTTAAATTCTTCCTTTTATTTCAGAAACCTTACTTTTTTGAGGGAGAGAGAGAGAGAGAGGGAGAGAGAGAGAGAGAGAATAAACACATGTGGGGGAGGGGCAAAGAGAGAGGAGAGAGAGAATCTTAAGTAGCTTCCACGCTCAGTGCAGAGCCCTACAGGGGGCTCGATGTGACAACTTTGAGATCATGACCTGAGCCAAAATCGAGAGGCAGAGGCTCAAATGAATGAGCCACCCAGGCACCCCTTGTTTAATTTTTAATTAGACAATGCATTCAAGGATTCCAAAAATAGTACATATATAAAGGTATTTAGGACTTGAACAGACATTTCACCAAAGATATACTAGTGGCCAATAAGCACATGAAAAGATGCTTAACATCATTAGTCATTAGGAAAATGCAAATCAAAACCACAATAAGAAGGTTTTTAAAAATTATTATTAGGATTACTAGAAAGGCTATAGTATAACTTTTTAAAAATTGAAAATAACAGGTGTTGGTGAGAATGTGTAGAAGTTGGGACTCTTGTACATTGCTTATGGGAATGTAAAATGGTGCATTATTGGAAAATGTTGAGTAGTTCTTCAAAAAGTTAAGCATAGAATTACCATATGACCCAACAATTCTTCTTGTAGGCCGATATCCAAAAGAATTTAAATACAGGTTCTCAAACAAATACTTGTGCATGGATGTCCATAGCAGTATTACCCATAATAGCTAAAAAGTAGAAATAACTCAAATGTCCATCAACAGATGCACGGATAAGCAAAATGAGGTTATAGATACACAGTGGAATATTACTCAGCTATTAAAAATAATAAAGCAGTGCTATGTGCTACAATGTGCATACCTTGAAAATATTATAGGAAGTGAAAGAAGCCAGATACAAAAGGTTGCATACTGAATTATACCATTTACTTGTATAAGTTTATTTATTTTGAGAAAGAGCATGATTGGGGTAGAGGCAGAAAGAGAGGAAGAGAGAATCCCAAGCAGGCCCTTGTGCTGTCAGCAGGGAGCCTGACTCAGGGCTCAATGCAGAGCTTAAACTCATGAACCATGAGATCATGACCTGAGCCATATCAGCAGTCAGATGCCCAGCCAACTAAGCCATCCAGGTGCCCCTATGTGATTCCATTTATATGAAACATGGAAACTAGGTAAATCTAGAGAGACAGAAAGCAGATTGGTGGTTGCCAGTGCCTAGGGGGAGGGAGAAATAAGAGGTGACCACTTAATGGGTACAGGATTTTCTTTTGAGGTATTGAAAATGTTTTGGAACTAGATAGAGGTGGTGATTGCAACAACTTTGTGAATATACTAAATGCCACTGAACTGTATAATTTAAAATAGTAAATTTCATGTTATGTGAATATCAGCTTAATAAAAGGAAGTTAAATATATATATAGTGAATATATATATATATATATATATATATATATATATATATATATATAGTGAAAAGCTTATCTTTGTCTGTTTTCAGCCGAGTTCCTACCCATAGGTAACCAGTTTTCTTAGTATCTGAGGAATCTTCCAGTATATTGATGCACAAAGAAACAAATGGATAGATTATCTCCCTCTTTTCTTTCATACAGAGGTAGCACATTATATAAGTTATTCTATGCAGGATTTTCTCAGCAATTTACCTCTGACATGGACACTCTTGAACATCACAGGCCAGTTTATTTAGTGAAATGTTCCTAAAACTGGTTCCTCTGATATTTCCTGGTGATTAGATTCTGATTGTGTGTCTTTTGTAAGAATAGCACAAAAGTGCATCTTCTCATTGCATCTTATCAGGTGGCACACTATTTTGATTTGTCCCATGGCTAACAATGGTCATTTGATCATTGGATTAAAGTGGTACCTGAAAGGCTTTTACCATAAAAGCAATCAATCATAGAACATGTGCTATTAAATCTACTGTAAGTGTTTTCAAAAACATTTTCTGCTATCTTATATATTGACTTTTTTTATATAACATCATGTATATAAATAACTTTTATGTGTCAACTCAGATTTTCTCAGTGTTGTCTGTGTCTGGGGTCCTGTCTCTATAGTTACAGACTACTTCATGAGGTCCCAGGTTCCTCCACCTGTGGCTCCTCCCATCACGCTAAACTGAAGCCGGGGAGTTGATTTCCTCAGCTCCGCTCTGCCAGGAGATAAGATTGAAGTGGTAGGTAAATTCCCCCTCAGTGCCTCCCTTTGTTGAACTGTTTCAAAGCATAATATTTCTTTTTTTTTTTTTTTTAAATTTTTTTTTTCAACGTTTATTTATTTTTGGGACAGAGAGAGACAGAGCATGAATGGGGGAGGGGCAGAGAGAGAGGGAGACACAGAATCGGAAACAGGCTCCAGGCTCTGAGCCGTCAGCCCAGAGCCTGACATGGGGCTCGAACTCACAGACCGCGAGATCGTGACCTGGCTGAGGTCGGACGCTTAACCGACTGCGCCACCCAGGCGCCCCAAAGCATAATATTTCAATAAACTTGTCCAGAGACAGCCTGCATGGCCAACCGCGAGTTTCTGTGAAGGAGCTGTGGCCAGCTCATTAATGTAAAAAAACCTAGCATCTGTTTCTCCTTCCGCGTCTTACCTTTTTTCTTTTATGCTTACTGCCCTGGGATTGTGCCTGCCAATAAGGCATTCACACTTAAATTTTTTCTTGGGGTCCATTTACAAGGATCATGGGCCTGACACCATGGGAGAAACTTCTTTTCAACCAGAGTAATGGAAACAAGTGTGCTTTTCCTGAATTATTTTTTTTTAAATATTATGGAAATTGGATTATGTAACCAATAATATTTCTCTTTGCTAGGACGCCATAAAGTTTAGAGACAAATGTACAGCCCATCTCTAGCCAGTGCATAAGGCAATATGGTGTAAATGTCTGTATTCCAATCTTTTTTTTTTTTAAGTTTATTTATTTTGAGAGAGTACGCACACACGTGCGAGTAGGGAAGGGTCAGAGAGGGAGAGAGAACATCCCAAGCAGGCTCCGTGCTGTCAGCACAGAGCCCAAGGCGGGCTCAATCTCACAAACCTTGAGATTATGATCTGAGCTGAAATCAAGAGTCAGAGGCTCAACCCCCTGGGCCACATCCAAAGTCTTACCGATTACTACAAATGCCTCCATACACATTTAAACCTCAATTCCAACTCCATTTTCTTAAGGCCGCAAAAACAAAAAGACAAAAAAAAAAAACCCAAAAACAAAAACAAAACCCATCAATGCTCAAAGGTTTACTCTCCAAGAACCGCATTTAGTATTTCAGATCAGAGAAAGGTAAAAGTCTGCATCTGGAAAAAACAAATGAGATTATGATCAATACTGTTACATCAGAAGGATAAAAGACTGCGACTGCGTCGGGTTTCTGGTGGCAATGCAAAAGAAATAGATCTATAGGGAGGCCACCACACCATATTCTAGACTCAATTTGACCTCATCTTAACTATATTCTGTACTTCACTTTCTTTGGTGAGTTTCACCTTGGTCTAGTCTTGCTTCTCGCATTCCCTTTAAAGTGGGTTGAAATGAGCATTACAGAACAGAGAAGGAGACTGTGGCAGAGGGGCGCCCAAATCACAGAATCTGTGGGAAAGCGAACACGAAACTCAAGAGCCCAAACCCCGTTCTCACAGCTGTGAAAGGACAAGCTGGTGAGAAATCACGTCCGCTCTACAGAGTACACAGCATTTCTCAGTGGAACTCATAAGGCAGGTGAGCAAAGGAGAAACCCCCGCCCGCCTCACTGGAGAGTTTCCCTAGCAAGGGCCCTGGAGCAAGGGGGGCTACAGAAGTTTCCCACAGGGCTGTGCGCGGCGCGGAAGGCTCAAACACTCACGCTACCGCTGGTTGCCAGGGGACACTTCACAGCCACCTCCTCCAATCAGGACTCATCTCTCTGTGCCCAATCACAGAAGCCAAGAGAGCTGTAGTCGGAGGTGAAAGGTCACGCTGCTGTTTGGCGGCCATTTCTCTGGAGGCTCCGCGATTCGCGCCCAACTGTAGCTACTCCAGTCACGAGGGACGGACGACAGCTGGGTCGGCGGCGAGTGGCCTGCAGCATTTGCTTATAGTCGCGATGGTAAGCAGGAAGAAAGCGACCGGAGTCGAAGAGCCAAGGGAGAGCGGGTGACCGGCCTCGCCGGGCCCGGGGCTTGGTTCGCTCGGTTCCCATTCATCCGCGTGGGGAGCCGCGCACCCGGTCGCCTGCCTCTTTCTCCCTGCTCTGCGAATCTGAGGCGCGCGCTCTCCTTCCGATGCCCTTCCCTCCCCAGAAGTGCCCCTGACCCCATGCCCCTGTTCGTTTGAATGTGAGCCTGAGGTACCTTGCTGTCTGGGACCACAGGGTCGAGGTAAAGATGAAGCGGTCTTTATGCCCCACTTATCCCACTCCAAAATCGGCTTTAATTTCCATCATGTTGGGATTCCTGGCCCTGCAGCCCACTGGAACGCAGAGTGCAGGCTTTGGAGCATTCATTTGTTTAGCAAAAAAAATTTTGAGCGCTCGCTACCCGATACTTACTGTTCTAGGCGCTAGAGTATAAGGTGAAAAGTACTGAGGCGGACCCTGCCCTAGCTTTACTCAGTCGGGTGTGAGAGACTTTAATCAAATAACATAAACATGTAATTACAAATAATGTGAAGTACTGAGAAGAGAGCAAACAGGATGCTGAGAGGGTGCAAGATGGTACATTAGAAGACAGGTCAGGGATGGCATCCCTGGTAAGATTTAACTAACTAAATAGGAAATAGGAAATCCAGCCCCTTAAAGAGGAAACGTGTAGGAAGCACGGGGAACACGAGCATATGGGCCCCAAGGCTGGAAAGAAAGCTTGACCAGTTGGAAAAATTGGCCGAAAGCTACACCGCTTGAACAACATGGTTGTGAGATAGGATGGGGAAGACCCTTAGGTGGTGGTAAGAGGTCTGGATTCTACTTCAAGTGCAATTGAAAGCCATGGAAGCATTTTAAGTAGAGATATCACATGATAAAGATAATACTTATGTGCATAAGTTGGAGAAAGACCAGAGTGAAAACTGGAAACCCATTAGGAGGTTATTGCAGTAGCTCCCATGTTCTTTGAGATTACACTGCATATGCTTATCTTAGAGGGGTTTAGTAGCCAAGTTCCTTGGTTCTTTTCTTTCTTTGGGCTGATGGGTGAGCAGATGAGAGAAGGAAAAATCTGAATTCACTGGGAGATACTACTACTGGTTTGTTGAATAAAAACTGTTGATTGCCCATATGTAGCCCGGAGGCTTTACTAAGTCAAATAAGACCCAGCAGACCACCTAGCTCCTGGATTCAAGTGAAAGACTGAAATGTCATCTGCCCCCTCCTTACCTCTGTAGCCTCCTATTTGGGACTCTGACATCACTGGATTGTTTGTCCCTGAGATTGACTTGTTGCTTCACTCTTTACTCCTTTTACATAGGTAGCCTCTTGTATCTAGAACAGCCCTTTCTCCCTCTAGGAATACCTCTCATCCTTTAGAACGGAAGCATTACTTTGGGCAACCTCTCCTTTTGACTTTGGATTGATTGGTACCCTTACACATGCTATCTCTTCTTACTATATTGCAGTGCAATACCTATTTGTATGTGTTTTGCCTCTCCCCCTCCCAGTGTGAGCTTCTTGAGGACAAGGACTATAGTCTACATTATTTTTTTGGCTGCCTTTGTTTTTTTATAGCCTGGAACAATGAGTGATGTAGAGTAGGTATTCATTGTTTAAGGGAATACTGAATGAAATTGCCTAACCGGGTATTTAAATTTCTCATATGCTCTTCAACAAATAAAAGTGAAAATTAATGCAGTAAGTGAGAGT
Source organism: Herpailurus yagouaroundi (assembly GCF_014898765.1). NCBI lineage: Eukaryota > Metazoa > Chordata > Mammalia > Carnivora > Felidae > Herpailurus > Herpailurus yagouaroundi. The sequence goes on along the minus strand of NW_024412413.1, from coordinate 25,141,119 downwards.
CAAGAGCTTGCTTTATTTCGATACCATAAAATATTGGTGATTTTGGTAGAGGGGAGTAAGTAATGAAAACTGAGCTAAGGAAAAATAACCGATTGAGATCTTTTTTTATTCTTTGTGCAGAGTTTGCCCCTCAATCCCAAACCTTTCCTGAATGGATTAACAGGAAAGCCAGTAATGGTGAAACTTAAGTGGGGAATGGAGTACAAAGGCTACCTGGTATCTGTAGATGGCTATATGAACATGCAGGTAAGCTAAGGAGATAAAGAATCATTAAATTATATTTATTTTGGGCGCCTGGGTGGCGCAGTTGGTTAAGTGTCCGACTTCAGCCAGGTCACGATCTCGCGGTCCGTGAGTTCGAGCCCCGCGTCGGGCTCTGGGCTGATGGCTCAGAGCCTGGAGCCTGTTTCCGATTCTGTGTCTCCCTCTCTCTCTGCCCCTCCCCCGTTCATGCTCTGTCTCTCTCTGTCCCAAAAATAAATAAACGTTGAAAAAAAATTAAAAAAAAAAATTATATTTATTTTGCTTTACCTTAACTCCTCAAGGGCTTATAAAAATACAGTCAACTAAATTGATAAACATAAAACAAAATTCAAGAAAAAAAGTCAAGGTCAAGAAGGCTGTTATAATTGTGATAAACTGTGTACAAGACCTGTTAAACCAAAATTCAGCCATAGAATTGACTTCTGTGGTTAAAATAAAAAGAACTCAGATACTTGATTCATAGTGGTATAAAGGAAACACAAATGGTTTTTTGTTTTTTGGGGGGGTTTCGTTTTTGCAGAACAAACAAAACTCTCCAAGCATTTAGCTCTGAAAGACATTTTTCAAGTGACATTTTAAAGTCTTTTAATGAATGCTAAAGACACAAAATCAAAGTAATTCAATAAAAGTATTTCTTGAGGGAGAAGATAGGCCAAGCCAAAGGAATTGTTGAACTGACTGCATGTGTGTTAAGCTAGCTTCTGTAAATGTTTAGGACAGGATTTTTTTGTTTTTGTAATTGAGGTAAAACATATGTAACGTAAAATTTACCATTTTAACCATTTTCAAGTATAGAACTCCGTGACATTGAGTACATTCACATTATGGTGCATCCATCACCATTATTCATTTCTAAAACTCTTATATCATCCCCAACTGAAACTATACCCATTAAAAGATAACTCCCCATTTCCTCTAACCCCTGGTAAACATTATTCTTTCTGTTTTCATTCTGGTACCTCACATAAATAGAATCCTACAACATTTGTCCTTTTGTATCTGGCTTATTTCATTTAGCATAATGTTTTCGAGGTTCATCCATGTTGTAGCATTTATCAGAGTTTCATTCCTTTTTGTGACTGAAATAATATTCCATTGTATGTATATACCACATGTTAATCCATTCTCTTGGTGGACATTTGAATTGTTTCCACCTTTTGGCCTTTGTAGTACAATGAACATGGTTATATAAATATCTGTTAGAGGTTCTGCTTTCACTTCTTTTGGATATGTATCCAGAAGTGGAATGATTGTATATAAAGTAATGCTTTGTTTAATTTTTTGAGAAACTGCCATACTATTTTCTATTAGCAAAACATAAAGGATCAATTTCTCCACATCCTCACCAATATTTGTTACTTTCTGTTTTGATAATGGCTATTCTAAAGAGCGTAAAATATCTCATTGTTTTGATCATCATTTCCCTGATGATTAGTGATATTGTGATCTTTGTGTGCTTATGGCAATTTATACTCCTTTTGGAGAAATGCTTGTTCATGCCCTTTGCCCATTTAAAAACTGGGGTGTTTTGTTTCTTTGTTACTTTTGTTTCTTTGTTACTTTGTAGTAGTTTACGGCCAGGTTTTTGATGAAAGAGTTTGAAATTATATTTCCCTGAAGCATAGGTATTTATGTGACTGATTAATGGCAGATGGATTTTAAAGGTACTTGGTCAGTCCAATCATGACTCTAAGTATTCCAAACTGGTACTTCTTGTAGGAAGAGTATTAACAGGGGCACCTGTAGGCAAAAAGAGCTGAGATTTTCCTTAATTCAAGAGGTTACCACTTGAACAGATGATACTTAGGTCCCCAAAGTTCTTGTAGAGCATGGTTTTGGCCTGGATAATTCCTCAAGCAGGAATCATTTACCAAGGCCATAGAAAAATCTGAAGAGTGGGGGGCGCCTGGGTGGCGCAGTTGGTTAAGCGTCCGACTTCAGCCAGGTCACGATCTCACGGTCCGTGAGTTCGAGCCCCGCGTCGGGCTCTGGGCTGATGGCTCAGAGCCTGGAGCCTGTTTCTGATTCTGTGTCTCCCTCTCTCTCTGCCCCTCCCCCGTTCATGCTCTGTCTCTCTCTGTCCCAAAAAAATAAATAAACGTTAAAAAAAAAAAAAAAAAGAAAAATCTGAAGAGTAATACCAGTCTGTTGAAATGTTCCAGACTTAAATAGTGGTAGTGATTACACAACTTTATGAATATATTAAAAACCACTGGGGGCACCTGGGTGATTCAGTACCGGTCACAATCTTAGGGTTTTTGAGTTTGAGCCCTACATTGAGCTCTCAGCACAGAGCCCACTTTGAAGCCTCTGTCTCCCTCTCTCTCTGCCCCTTCCCACTGTCAAAAAATAAACATTTAAAAAAAATTCGGGGTGGGGGGAAAAACCCACTGACTTGTATCCTGTAAAAGTGAATTTTATGCTGTGGGCATATATCTCAATAAAAGAAAGAAGTAAAGAATACCCACAGAATATTTGGTTTTAGAAGTAATGTAGTTCCTAGTGAGCCTACCAGAGTTGTGAAGTGTATCTGAATAATTACAACCACGTTAATGAGGCTTTTGAGTTTGTTTATTGAATGAAAATTTATTGACTGCCCATTACGTGCCTGGCTGTGTGAATATACCAATGAACAAAACAAAGTCCCTACTTTGAAGGAGTTTGTGTTAGTAGTGGGAGATGGTAATATAATGTGATATCAGGTAATGATAGATGCTATGGAGAAACAGAAAGCAGAAACATAGTGTGCAGTGTTAGATAGAGAGCCAGGGAAAGCTCTGAGGAAGTAAATTTAATCCGAAAACAGAATTGAGTGAGGAACTGAAGAGAGTATCTGAAGAAAAAGCATCTCAGTTTGAGGGAACAGCAAGTACCTGGGCTTTGTGGCAGGAACTTGTTTGGTGTGTTTCGGGCATGGCAAGAAATCCAAAGCAGAATGACTTAGAATGATAGAAGAATGGGATGGTAGTCATAGAGGACTTTTTACGTGATTGTGATTTGTAAAAGTTACAAATAAAGTTTTTTACCTATATGTGGAAGGAAACCTAAACTTTTTGACGTAAAGTTAGAAATAATAGTTTCCTGAAATAACTATAAATTATGGTTACTCTGAATTGTTTAACTTTCTCTTAAGAACTTATTTCTGTTTATTAGCATATAATTTTTTAAAATTCTTACTCAGTTCTTTGGTTTGGTTGTTGACTAATATAAAAGTATTAGATATTTTAGCTATAGATTTTGTACCCATTGGGTTCTTCAATGTGCTATGGTGTTATTACTCAGTTAATACCTGGTTCCTTAGAACTGAATTTTTGGAAAGCATTTAAATCACAACTTATTCATAAATTGGAGACTGTCTTCCTTGAAATGCTGTTTTAATGTCTAATACAAAGGAGTGTTACATAACTGAGAGATTTAAAAACTTACATTGAAACAAGCTTTATTATATATTCTATATCCATCGATGTTAACTTTACTGAATGTTTATATGAAACCCAAAAGTACTACAGTGGTAAAAGAAAGCTAATATCCTGTTAATTATAGGTAAATGTGAGTTGTTGGTATAGAAAGGTTTCAGTTAATAAGTTGTCTCACCAGTATTACCTAACATTTTAGGTAGTGTTACACTATTTTTCTCCTGTATTATTATACTAATATGCTTTCTTTTTATTTAAAGCTTGCAAACACAGAAGAATACATAGATGGAGCATTGTCTGGACATTTGGGTGAAGTTTTAATAAGGTAACAAGAATAGTAGTATATGTAAGGAGTTACTAGTGAGCACTAGAAATCCCTGTTTTAAATTAGTGTCTCAATTTCAGAATTACTTTCTTTAAGTCACTATTAACATAATATTCTACAGTTAGACTTAAAGAGTTTTGAAACCCTTAAACTTGTCAAAGAAGATGGAAATTTTTTGGAGTTATCCTTAAGATTTTTCTAGTGTTGATACTAAACTTTCTAGCTCTTGGTGTAACCTTTTTCAGTGGTTTAGGTGGAAGAGCTTGGTTTTGAATTTTAGTTGGGTCTGGCTGCTATTAGGGATTTTCACTATATTCATTTTGAAATAGCTTCACACCTTCAAATTTGAATCATTACCTTTGGAAGATCATAAAGATACCATTTCATAATATCTACTTGGTAAATAAGTGCCATGTGCTTTTGCAAAACTTTTTTTTTTAAAAAGAAAGAAATGATGCATTGTAAATATTGTAAATATCTAACAATAGTAATTCAGATCTTAATGTAGTTTCCGGTTGGAACAACAAAATGGACTGTTTTTCTATTTACAGGTGTAATAATGTCCTTTATATCAGGGGTGTTGAAGAAGAGGAAGAAGATGGGGAAATGAGAGAATAGCATCTTTTGTGGGGAATTTTTTTTATATATATTTCTAGACAATAAACTTTTTTTTTCAATTTGTCTTGTGAACTATTCCTATTCAGATATTTAAACGCAGAGCTCAAATGTTGAAATAGTTGAAAGATTATTCACAGAATTAATGCTTTAAAAGACACTCAACTTCATTCAAGTTGGTTTTCTTTTATAAGCTCAGTATTCTTTTTTTTTTTTTCTATAGGGAGAAAATTATATGCTTAATAAACACTTATGAAGGTGAATTTCAGTGCTTTTCTTGTAATACTATAGTAACAGACCTTTTAAAACAACTTTCTTTTAAAGTTATTGAACCACTTTTGTCATGTATAAAGTTAAATATTTCCTTAGAATTAATGTATACTGTTTCATTTTACTTAGTAGTCAACAAATTACCTGTTAATTTAAGTTTTAAACTCCTCAAAACCATTTAGATGTTTTAGAGTTATACACTGTTAAAATGTATACTCCACAGTGATAAAATGTACACTATGAACTGTGGACTGGTTGAAAACAAATTAGATCATTTAAAGTCCTAGATTGTCAGAGAATGCCATTATTGCACTTTAATGGTCATTCACCACATTGTTAACGCAATGTTAAAGGAATGTAACATAAAGTAATGTAAGTTAAAGTACACTTTGGATGTGTAGCTCCAACTGGGATAACCCAAAGATATAAATGTTTAGCTTATGGTATACTACTTAGGATATGGTAATAAAAGCCTTCAACAAAAGAAAATAACTCCCATTGCCAATCCTATAACCACGAGAATAAGTGCCTGTCTTCCTTAAATTGGTTAGGCCAGCATATGGGGCAGAATATTGCCATTACTGAAAACCAAAATCTAAAAAATGCCTAAAACATTCTGGCAGTAAATGTCTTAGTGCACCTATTCAAGTGAAAAAATATTCTTCCTCTAGTGATTTTGTTCGTGTATCCTTGACCAAAAGTAGTTCATGTTTGTTACCAGATGGAGGTTTTGAACGATAGGTAAGTCTTCTTCCCAGCTGAAACAAAAGAAACAATACTTACTATTTTTCATCATAACTATTTTCTATTGAATTATAAGTAAAATAATAACATTCACTTGATTTTTCCCAGGAATTACATGGCTCAAAATAGTAAAAAAAAAAAAAAAAATCAGTTACAAAGGGATTGATAACCTAATGGGTGTCCAACATGCTAGGCAAAATTACATAATAAATAGAGCACCATAGTGTGCAAGAGACAGAGCAGTTAGGTTTTATGCGAAGTTGGGTGATTTAGGTAAAGTCATCAAAAAGCATGTTTCACAATCAGCAAAACTAAAAGGCCACCAATGGAATGGGAGAAGATATTTGCAAGTGACATATCAGATAAAGGGTTAGTATCCAAAATCTATAAAGAACTTCTCAAACTCAACACCCAAAAAAACAAATAATCCAGTGAAGAAATGGGCAAAAGACATGAATAGACACTTCTCTAAAGAAGACATCTAGATGGCCAACCGACACATGAAAAAATGCTCAACATGACTTATCATCAAGGAAATACAAATCAAAACCATAATGAGATACCACTTCACACCTGTCAGAATGACTAACATTAACAACTCAGGCAACAACAGATGTTGGCAAGGATGCGGAGAAAGAGGATCTCTTTTGCACTGCTGGTGGGAATGCAAACTGGTGCAGCCACTCTGGAAAAGAGTACGGAGTTTCCTCAAAAAATTAAAAATAGAACTACCCTATAACCCAGCAATTGCACTACTAGGTATTTATCCAAGGGATACAGGTATATGCTGTTTCAAAGGGGCACATGCACCCCAAGGTTTATAGCAGCACTATCAACATAGCCAAAGTATGGAAAGAGCCCAAGTGTTCATTGATGGATGAAGATGTGGTATATATATATATATATATATACAATGGAGTATTACTCAGCAATCAAAAAAAATCTTGGGGTGCCTGCGTGGCTCAGTCAGTTACGCATCCGACTTCAGCTCAGGTCATGATCTCGCGGTTCGTGAGTTTGAGCCCTGCGTTGGGCACTGTGCTGACAGCTCAGAGCCTGGAGCCTACTTCAGATTCTGTGTGTCCCTCTCTCTCTCTGACCCTCCCCTGCTCTCACTGTCTTTCAAAAATAAATAAACATTAAAAAAAATTTTTTTTTAATGAAATCTTGCCATTTGCAACTACATGGATGGAACTAGAGGGTATTATGCTAAGCGAAATCAAAGACAAATATATGACTTCACTCATATGAGGACTTTAATGTACAAAACATGAACATAAGGGAAGGGAAGCAAAAATAATACAAAAACAGGGAGGGGGACAAAAACAAAAGACTCTTAAATATGGAGAACAAACAGGGTTACTAGAGGGGTTGTGGGAGGGGGATGGGCTAAATGGGTAAGGGGTATTAAGGAATCCACTGAAACCATGTTGCACTATAAGCTAACTAACTGGAATGTAAATTAAAAAATAAAAACAAATTTTAATAATGAAAAAAATCATATGTTTCAGATAGGGCCAGCCTAGAAAAGCACCATATTTGAGGCCAACATTGCACTTCTCAGTAAGTACCATAGCCGGTTTCTCCCCCATTGGTTAGAAGAGATCACTTTTCTTGGCTGAATACCAATTGATTGGCATTTAAAAATCCTGTTAGATAAAAACGTGAGAAAACCATGTACATCTTCTTAAACATTAGTAATCCTGTCGGCTCTTAGATAAACCTTACAAATGTGAGGAGTGTGGGAAGGGCTTCTGTCGGTGTTCCACCAGGAGAAGCTTAGGGAAACCTTCGGTTTGTACCTATTCATTCCTTCTAAGGCATTGACTCAAGTATATCAATTATTCTTCTCTTTTAGTCTCCTTTTTTCCTCCTTTATTTTGTTTTGCTTCTATATCTGAATTTGTAAGTTAACTGGATGAGAAAACTTCTATTGAAGATGAGATTTGATGGGACATCTCCAGTGTCTCAAAAGGGGCACTAACCCTATGTAAGACTGCCTCCTGCATCGCAGAATTTGACATTCCTGGCCCAAGGTAACTAACGAGGGCAGTCCTCCCCATCATTTTATCAACCAAAGTGTTCTTAGGGTCTAGAATCCCAGAATTCCTCGTAACATCAACTTTTTTCTCTGTCCAATTTCTTTTGGTAACCTTTGTCTTTAATACTGAGCAAATTGCCAGTGATGAAGTGCCCTGACTGGGTAAGAACTATCAGAGGTCTTTGTACATTATCAACTTATCAGATTGCTATTGTTTTTCCATTTTTCTAGTTTTAGTTCTCTCATTTTTAGCCTGTTAATTCAATTCAATAAGCATTTATTGAGTATCCACTATGTGCTAAGCTTTGGGGGTACAAAGTCATAAAAATTCACAGTTTGGGGTGCCTGGTGGCTCAGTCAGTTAAGCCTCATTGATTTTGGCTCAGGTCATGATCTCAGGCCAGTTGTTGAGATTGAGCCCCATGTTGGGCTTCACACTGACAGTGAGAAGCCTGCTTGGGATTCTCTCTCTCCCTCTGCCTGCACCCCACTCATGCATGCGTGCTCTCTCTCCCAAAGTAAAAAAACCCTAAAGACTCACGGTCTAGAAGGAAAGATGGATATATTAAGAATAATCATTTCAGGGGCGCCTGGGTGGCGCAGTTGGTTAAGCGTCCGACTTCAGCCAGGTCACGATCTCGCGGTCCGTGAGTTTGAGCCCCGCGTCAGGCTCTGGGCTGATGGCTCAGAGCCTGGAGCCTGTTTCCGATTCTGTGTCTCCCTCTCTCTCTGCCCCTCCCCCGTTCATGCTCTGTCTCTCTCTGTCCCAAAAATAAATAAACGTTGAAAAAAAAATTTTTTTTAAAAAGAATAATCATTTCAATGTGATGGGTTTAGTGAATAGTGTGTATATGTGGATGGGTGATGAATGGTAAATTCTCCTTTGGGAGAAAGAGGACAAGTCAGGTCTTCATAGGAAAAGCTAAACTAGAGAAGTCAGACCCTTTTAAAGATGAAATGCTTATTTAAAGTAATTTAAGATCATCACTTTTTGACATATATATTAACAGTTACCACACTTCAATTTTTTCAAGTACTTCGCTCAAAAGACTGGTTGTGAGGCACACAATAAACCTTCCCTGTAGGTTAGAGTGGTAAGAAGTGGTAAGGTTACTGTGGTAAGAATCAATGTCCATGGTAGCTTTGCAGATAACCATGGAATTGGCTTCTCCGAATATATTTCAGACCCTAACCCGAGGAAGGAGAGTAGCAGATAGAAACACAAGGCCCTCCATACCCAGTGTGAAGTCATGGACCACATGGACTCAGTGACTGCCCAATCCCATACTTATTATTGGACAGGTGATCTTGCAATATAAAGAGCCTTGACTTCTGGTCCGGAATCTGCTGCTAAATCTGAAGCGACTCTGGGTAAATCATTTTAACTTAAACTATTAATCTATTTTTACAATATGAAGATGAGAAGACCCATCCAATTATATGTAATTCTCTGGGTTTGCCGTCTTTGTTGTTGAATGAAAGAAGCAAGGTTCATGGTTACTATTTGTAAGAAGGAGAATATATACAATAACTACATAGAACATTTCCAGAAAGATGCAGATGAAACTTAGGTGGTTGCATCCAGGGAGGGGAACTGAAAATGACTTACTTTTCACTAAATACTCTTCTATCTTTTGAACTTTGAGCCATATGCTTGTTACTATCTAAAAAAATTATTTAAAGAAAAAATTCTCTGGTTTCATGAACCTGGAGCTAAAAGAAGTGAGGCGAAAGGTTTTTACTAAAAAGTGGGTCTAATGGAGAATCGTAGACCCAGATATTTGAATTATCCTAAAAGTAACAAGGAATCAGAGACCAACTGAAGCTGTGACCAGGAAAGACTATTTTGCTAAAGTTCACCCTTGATAAATTAGCTGAATTAGGTATTTCACAGAAGCATTCACATATTAGATGTAGCTGGACCTACTAATAACAAAACACAAACCTTTTTCTTTGGTTGTGCCACTGCCCTTTCCAGAGCAGCTTTGAGCCTTTCCTCTTGGTGTCTTTGTTTTTCTTTCATTTTATCTTCACGTAACCTGTCAAAAAAGGAAAATATTTTTGCAACTATAAATCACAAAAAGTAGAAAAAAGACCTATAGTATTTGGTAATGAACTACCTAAATATTTTATGATTTCCCTTAAAGTTAAATAATACTTTACCTTCACTCATACTATGGCTTTTGAATATTCAGGGGAAATGTCAACAACAGATCCCATTCGTGTTAAAGTGGGAGAAAATGCTTGTCACCATTTTGGAAGGAGTAAATCTATCTACCTAGATCTTGGTCTAAAACAACCACCTCAACAAAGCCTTCTTGTTACTCCACTTCTGTTTTATCACTTTACAGTTAATGTGGACAAGGCCACTTGAATTAACACCCAGCCTCCTTTAGTCTGTTTACTAAAGTATAATGTGTAGAAAAATGCATGAATCACAGTGTATATTATATAGTTCAGTGATTACCACAAAAGTGTACTTTTCCAGTTAATCTTTTTGAATGGTATCCTGAAATTAAGACCAAGAAATGCTATTTGTCTTGTTCTCTTTAGAGTTCTTGTAAGGATAAAATTATATAAAATGACCTCTGCATATTGGGCCAATGCCTAATGCAGAATAGACCCTCAATAAGTGATAGCTATTTTATGGACTCCTATAATTGTAAGTGTAACATTTACTGAACATTTTTTATGCAAAATTAGGTTTATGTGTCTCTAACTCATGGGAAAAATAAAATTCGTTTTGATAAGAATGACAAGCAATTAGAATTAGATTCATGTATCACTATTGAAAATAAGTTGTAATTACAATCCAATGAAGATTATTTCCTATTGTAGAAAAGAGGCAAGTGCTGTTAGTGTAATCACTCATAGAGGTCTTCCCCCCCATTTTCATTTTCATTTTCATTTTATTTTTATTTTTTCCATTTTCATTTGAGAGAGAGAGAGTACACAAGCTGGGGAGAGGGGCAGAGGGAGAGAGAAAGAGAATTCCAAGCAGACTCCACACTTGGCACAGAGCCCAAAGCAGGGCTCCATCCCACAACCCTGGGATCATGACCTGGAGAGTTGGACCCTCAACTGACTGAGCCACCAGGTACCCTAGTCATAGGTCACCTTATGGAAGGAGTAATCTTTTATTTACAATTTAAAAAATTTTTGCTTTATATTCAATAAAATCCCACCAAGATCACCTTTATATATACTCTGGACTTCATTTTTATATGGAGGAAACAATATCCCCCAGTAAGCAATAACAAAATATCTAACATTAATGCTAAATATTTGAATACTTATGTGTCAAGCATGCTTTAGTACTTTTACATAGATTATTTAATTTAATCCTCACAGCAACCCTATGAAATACTATTATTAACTGCCATTTTAAAGAAAACAAAACAGACTTAAGAGAGGTTTTGTGGTCTACCTAATACCTAAGGTCACAAAAGTTGTAAATGGCAGAACCTGCAGGTCAACTGTAGTGCTCGTCTGCCTCTTAACATGCGTTTTTTTGCTTTAGCATGAATGTTTTTCCACCTATCAGCATTCTGTACGTGCCACATTATACTAGGGATCACATATTTATAATCATTGCCTGAAAGGTAGTATGTGCATAAAATCCTTGGGGCACCTATGTAGCTCAGTTAGTTGAGCGTCCAACTTTGACTCAGGTCATGATCTCATGGTTTGAGAGTTGGAGCCTAGAATCGGGCTCTGTACTGGCATTGCAGAGCCTGCTTGGAATTCTCACTCTGTCCTCTCTCTCTGCCCCTCCCCTGCTTGCACTTTCTCTCAAAATAAACTTAAAAAATTAAGATCCTTGTTTAACTCGGTATGGAAATTTGTAAATCAGTGCATTCTCCTGGAAAGGCCCCCAGGTAGGCAAGGCTGTGAGGGTGGGAGGGGGTGCTGTTTGAGGGATGATAATCCTCATGTAGTTGTCTTGAGGACCCTGATGAGTTAATATGTAAATGCTGTGTGTGTGAAGTGTTGGCAGTTTGCGCTGAGGAAGAGTTATGCCCTCATTGCATGGCTCTTGCAAACAATTCCTTCATATGTAGTCTCCTTCCAGTGAAAGGCTCTAATTCTATGCTTTGGGCCCTCCATGACGAGTGCAATTCCCCTTCCATAAGATAGCTGTTCAAAAATTTTTGTATAAGTAGTGAATATTCATTCTGAAAATCCATATTTTCAGGGTAAAATGACCCTTCACCCATCCCAAACTGGATCAGTTGCCCAGGTGAACCAGTGCTCATTACCATTGCTAGTGACACATTATTTCATAAGAATATTTGATGACCGTGTCTCCCACATTAAATAATAGCTGTATGAGAAGGACATACTCTACTCATACTCATTGGGTCTACTGCATTTCTATCGCGATCCTTGCCATGTCATAGGGGCTTGTTCAGTGTTTGTAGAATCCCAGCAAAAAGTTTCTCAACTCATTAAGTCATTCACTACCCTCATATCATAAGACTTTGACTATACTTTTGCCGCCGTTCTTTCTGTTTTATCCTCTCAATTGTCTCCACATTTTCTTTGGGAATGGATTCAATGAGATCACTCAATTCCACCAGGCGAGACTCTACTTTTACCAGCTTTTGAACTGGGTTGAGACTGCCAACATCAGCATCTCCAGTGCAGACCTTGTATACTTGATTAATTTTTTTACTAAGAGATTCTATCAGTTTTTCCTGAGATTGAAAAGGAGAGCAGAAAACATAAGATCTCATCACTATTTCCTTGTTCATTCAATAAATGTAGAATTCCATTTTACTACATTGCAATGAAATATAGTAGCTCTTATATGCTACTAAACATTTCTTTTTAAAAGAAAAACTAATAGAACAGTGAGACGATGTAACTGATTATATCATAATTTATAGTCACATTATTACTATAGTAACACCTTGGATTATTTTAAAAATATTTCAGTCTAGGTATAAAAAGCAATTTTAATATGACAATACCTTTTTGCTTGAGTGTTTTCGTATATCTGATTCCTTAAGCATTCAAGTAGAGGCACCATATGTGTACATTTTAAATCCTTTTTCGGCCACTCCAGTGCATTTCCTTGCAACGCAGCACGTGAGCTTCCTTTTTTTGCACTTATTACTCTTAATGAAACTGTAATCATCCTGTATGCAAGCTATCTGTATACATGCCTTATCTTCCCTTCTAGACTGTAAACACCTGGAGTTATTTTGTACATTTACACGTATATCTAAAGCAGCACTTTGCATATAACTATGCACTTAATAAATGTTTGCTGAATAAATGAGTGCATTCTCTCTGAGGGAAAAAAAAAAGTTACCAGCAAACATTCCCAGGTTGGCCTGCAAAGCCTACTGAATTTAATTTTCATTCATTCCATTGGAAGCCACTGCAGTATTCTGATCCAAGCAGAGGCTTAGGCCAAACCTTGCTGATCCCTGTGCCTGGCCACTGCGCTGTTTTAACTGTTGGTAGAGATGCTCAAGCTTGTAGGTAATGTGTTTCAAGACCATAAAATTCTCATTCTTTCTCCACCGTGTACCCGTCATTCGCAGTTAAGAGGACCTCAATAAACTGCTGGGCAAAGTAAATCATTCTCCAGGTAGCATCCTGCCGCCATGCCTGCTTCTGCTCAAGATGATGAGAATCATCATAAAGCCAAGGACAAATAACACTCAAGACGTGGCTCCAGGCCATGGGACACCCCTCCTGGAATCAGACTCCTTACAGAGCTACCAACACTTCATTGCAAGTCAAGATCTGTTACTAACGGTTTACTTCCAACAGCTTGTCCCTCCCACCTCCTGGTTTAACCACCTTTCTGATGGTCCCATTTACCATTAATCACCCCTTTTTTTCTCTCTAAAGTAACACTTACTGTATTTCCTGTTTATATAACAAACATGTTCCTTTTTACACCTGAAACTAATATAACTGTATGTTATACTATACTGGAACTAAAGTTTAAAATTTTAAAAAAATTCTCCTTTTAGAAAATTGGAGAAGCATAAAGTAATATTAAAGGAAAAAGTAAAAGAAAAAGCAAAAGGCCTATTTGCCATAAAGCTCCTTTTTTCTCTCCCTTTCTAAATAACATTAATTTCCTATTTATATTAACACTTCTAGAAAACTTTAGAAATAGAAAAACTATAAAAGGAAAAATAAAAGTACACCCATCCACCAAGGAGAAGTGTATATTAGGTATGTAAAAACAATTTTGCTGCAAGGGGAGTACATTAAAAAAATTTTTTTTTAAAATATTTTGAACACTGATGCTGAGAAAAAGCAACTTTAATATGAGAATGGCTAGTAGTTGATGAAAATTTCTGAAAGAGACCTTTTGAACACTTAGAGTTTCAGAGGTGGATGGACTTTCAGGATGTCTTCTGTTTTTCAGAATGTTTTTTTTTTTTTAAGTTCCCCCTGTGAAACAGGAGAGGAAAAGACAAGGAGAGAGATTTTCCTGACAAGGTAAGAACAGCATAAGAAATAGGATTGGGTAATGAGGTTAAAAAATAAAGACTCACGTATGAGAAAGAGATTGAGGGCCTGGCCCAACAGTGCAGAGAGGCAAAGGAAATGGGAAGCTCAAGCTACAGGCCTCCTGATGACAGAAGTGAAGTGTCCAATTCCTGGAGCTGCCACTAGATGGCAGGCCCAGCCCAGAGTCCCCCGGAATAGGGGCTACCTGAGAGTCTGCAAGGGATGGGAGGAGTTCCACCTGCTCCCCGGAGGTGGAGTTGGCCAGGATTGTGGAAGACCAAAACTGGGATAAGGACTTTGTATGCCTTCCAAAAGGGGAAGGGAAATGATCTGACTAGAGCGATGCTTAGGAGTAATAATTACATCAAAATTGGATAGAGGAGCAGGAAGATGTCTTGATGTCAAAGGATTCTGTAATTCTAAGCCCTGCCACATTCTGCTGTGTGCTGACTGTAAACAAGTCTCAATTGAACTGGATCAGCTCCCTGTTTGGAAAAATAAAACCAGAGATGAATACATTCTGCAAACTGCACAATAGCTTACATTCCATTTCATGTTCAATGAAAATGAACAAGTAACTGCTACACAAAACAACGTGGATGAATCTCACAAACGTAATTTTGAGAGAAAGAAGCCAGGTAAGCCAAATATATTACCTGATTCCATCGATATCAAGTTCAAAACATGGAAGCTAATTGATGGTAAGAGAAGTCAGGATAGTGGTCACCTTTGAGGGATGGTAGAGACTGGAAGGGGGCATGAGGATTTTAGGGGTGCTTATGACAGTCTATTCCCTAATCTAGGGGTTGGTTACATGGGTATGTTCACTTTGAGGAGATTTATTAAGAGAGAATTTATAATTAGCTTATAATTTGAGCACTTTTTCAATATAACTTTATACTTAAATTTAAAATTTTATTTTAAAAGTAAATATTGAATCCATAAAAAATGTTAGGGATTAAATAGGAGTGTGGACATTTTAAAAGAATAAAATATTGATTTTATAGTTACAGTTCCAAAGTAACTATGATGATTTATAAATATCAAAATTAGATACAACTATGTTTACTCATAAAGGATTATGTTTTGCACATTTTGAGATCTGAAAGAATGGGAGTGATTCTAAGGATACTTTTTCCCTATCAATTTTCCTGCTCTGTTCCCCCTTTTCCACCCTAGCACTTCCCATCTCTAGGAGACACTATGAATTACTGGCCCCATTTTCTCAGAGTGTGCAATACACGAATGCCAAAATTATATTTGTGACCAAAATTTATAGATAATCTTTTAAGAAGTAATTTTCAGATCAATCCTACCTTCTCTGTTTAGGGATCTGGTTCCCTCAAAATTTAAGAGTATTGAAAATGTTACTGTTTTTCACAGCCATCCTAAACATGGATGAAAGGGGTTTGGTAAAGGAAGGGTGAAATATCACTGATATTTATCTGACATTTTTTTATGTCAGTCAATTTCAGAATTATTTAAAACAATTGAAGAGTGGAAGCAACCCAAATGTTCATCAATGGATGAATGGATAAACAAAATGTGGAATATGAATACAATAGAATACTATTCAGCCATAAGAGGAACTAAGTTCTGACACATGCTATAGCATGGATGAACCTTGAAAGCATTATGCTAAGTGAAATAAACCAGACACTAAAGGACAGCTATTGTATGATTCCATTTATATGATGTACCTAAAAACAGGCAAATTTATAGAGACTGTAGAATAAAAGTTAACTAGAGGCTGATAAGATGGAGGTATGAAGAATAATTGTCTAATGGGTAGAGAGTTTCTATTTTGGATGATGAAAAATTCTATAGTGATGGTTACACAGTATTGCCAATATACTTAATGTCACTGAATTGTACACTTAAAATGGTTAAGTGATAAATTCTATGTTACGTACATTTTAACACACACACACACACACACACACACACACACACACACACAAAGATTAAAAAAAAAAAAAAAGCCAGCATTGAAGAACTGCAAGGTGACTGTCATCACACTTCCTGCTTTAGCAGTGCATGACCCCACCCCCTCCTAACTCAGGGTACTATATACCACCCTAGGAAATGTGTGTGTGTAAACAAGCCATAAGCAACCTTTGCTTTTGTAACCCTGCCCATCTTATGGTTAGAGAGGACAATCATCTGATTGAGTTACCCCAAATCTACCTCTTTGAAAATCAAGTTCATAACCATAAATGTGGTATTAGCTTCACATATGAGATTTGAATTTTTATTTCATTTGAGATTTTTTACATGGAAATCATTGTTAGCTGAAGTTTGTTGTGGGTCTAGAAACTAATCATTCATTCAACAAACATTTATTGAGCACCTACTTAACAGGGACACTTAACATATCTAACTAGGAAGGGGAATACAGTCCCTGCCCTGGAGGGGTTTGCACACAGCTGGGAGAGACTCATACATAAATAGATCCAATAATGGATCTATGTCAGCAAGAGAGGCTGACATCTGTTAAAAGCTCAGTGCTGGACTGATGTTGCAGTGCTTCATGTGTTAGTTATTTGCTCTTCAAATTACTAACAAAATGATCATAGACAATGAACTACTTCATGTGTATACACTTGACTAAAATATATTTATGGGCAGAACAATTTCAACATCATACTTTGTAATAATTAGAGCACATTTTAAGAGAATCCCAATGCCAGTTTGAATGCTTTCTATCTACTATGTAAATTGACTATTACATATGGACAAGATAACTCTAAACTGGTTTTCTACCTCTGTCATCAACCCAGGACTTGTGGTGTGCTTTAACTCCCCATTCCAATGCTTAGTGGACAAGGAATGCGAATTATTATTAACATGAGCCAAAATAAAATAACCATTGGCAAAGAATGATTACCTGAGCATCTGATTTAAATTCTCCAAAACTAAATAGCCTGGACCTTAATTCCAGGTCTGCAGCTTTTTCCTCTTCTCTCACACAGTTAGCCTTGAGCATTTCCTTGTGCTCCAAAAGAAATGCTATGTTGCTATTTCTATTGCAAAAGAAGAAAGAGACCCATGTCTGTAATTTGTGGTTTAGAAATACACCATCATTCCAGAGCTTCAACACACTTTCCAGATCATATGTTGGCATCCTATGTCTAGTAAGCCAAATACAAGTTTGTATTTTAAGATGTCAAACTACATGCATCTTTTCAGGTAAAATGAGAAAAATGAGTGCACAGATAACTGCTTTTAACTTCCATCAGGAAGAATTTTCTTCCTTTGATTCCCCTGAGACCTCCAAATAGCAGAGTTGACATGTCAGGAACCCAACCAAGTTGTGGTGTGATCTAGAGATAGATTCTGACCTAGATCCCCTTTTCCTGCTCAATCACACCCACTTCCTTCCCCAAACTCATATTGTCAGCATGCAGGTGCCATATGCTATGAGGATTGGGAGAGAGGAGGCCAGGATTAAAAGGATACACTAGTGGTAAAGGGTAGCTGTGAGATCATGATTTGTTAATCATTTGTTTTGAATAAGTTAATTTGCTCCAAAATTGTGTCCAAATTCAGACCTACTGTTTGAAAAGATTGCCATCAACTGGCCCAGAAAACTGTTCTGGAAAAGGCTTTACACATCTTTATAATGGGTGGATAAACAGATTTATTCTCTGCTATTTGAAGTTATTTTCCAAAATTATATAAAATTTTAGAGAAGGAATTTTGCGAGGTATCAAATCCAGCCCCCTTCCCCTGACAGAAATCCTTTTTATGAGAGCCCTGATATATCTGTATGTATGTATAAAATGGTATAATATTTAAGTCACATAACTTTGTGAGAGTCACAGCCAAGGAAAATGCATTTATTAGCATTATCATCTAAAGCCTGATTTGATTAGGCAGGTGGCAGAGTGAAAACTGCGCCAGGCAAAACTTAATGAATTGTGGAATGACTATGTTGTACACCTGAAAGCAATGTAATGTGTGTCAACTATGCTTCAGTATAAAAATAAAAATTAAGGCAGGTGATACTATAATTCTTTTTAATCTTCCAAACTGCCTTTTATTATTGCTAGCTAAGAAAATATTTTGACAAGTGAAAGAATGTAGGGACTAAAATTAAACTAAAACAAGTCTACTCTATGTAATTATAACTTCTACATTTTACACCCTGCAATGTAAATTATTATTAATAAAAAATCCCACACTAAATCCAGAGAGACCGTGAGGAAGGCTCACACAGGAATAAGTTGGATTCTGTCTCTGGTTAGAGACAGAATTGATTAATAGAATAAATCTGCTTGTTTTTAATAACTTACATTTTATCCTGTATAAGTTTTTCTCTTGTATTTATATCTTCAAGACTTTCATCTATATCTTGGGAATATTGTACCAAAGTTAGATTCTGCTCTTCAAGCTCTGTGAGGACTTGAAGTAACTCTTCTGGTTCTTTGAAATAAAGTTCTGGCTCCTAATCAACCAGTAATGAATATGATTTACTTAAAAATATGCTACTTATGCACATATGACTCATCTAGAAAAATACATTGGTGATGGTGGTGGGGAGAATACCATTCTGATTATAAGAGAGGCATGGGCAGAGAATGGCAAAGAGGCCTATTTCCATTTGAGAGGTGGCCTTCAAAAAGAGGACATTTGGGGTATTAGGGGAGATGAAAGGTATTAGAGAAGGGAAAAAGGAAGGTGAGGAAAAGAGAAAGGAGGGATGGAGCAGAAGAGGAGACAAAGGCAGGAAAAAGGGAAAGATGGGTCTAGGGAAAGGCAGGAGAGAAGGAATAGAAAAAAGAAAAAGGAGGCCAAGTGCAGGTCATTTTCTCCCCCTGTTTTATATTTTCCCAAAACTTAATAAATACATATTACTTTAAGTAAATTTAGTTTTTAAAAAGGTGACTTGGGTATTTGCACACCATGTTCATCATATTTACTATAGCCAAGAGGTGGAAGCAACCTAAAAGTCCATTGATGGATGAATAGATAAAGCAAATGTGGTATATCCA
Source organism: Herpailurus yagouaroundi (assembly GCF_014898765.1). Classification (NCBI taxonomy): domain Eukaryota; kingdom Metazoa; phylum Chordata; class Mammalia; order Carnivora; family Felidae; genus Herpailurus; species Herpailurus yagouaroundi. The sequence goes on along the minus strand of NW_024412413.1, from coordinate 25,121,970 downwards.
TGCAATGGGATATTATTCAGCCTTAAAAAAGAAGGAAATCTTGGCACATGCTACCACATGGATGAACCCGGAGGACATTAGGCTCTGTTACAAAGAGACAAAATACAAAACTTTTAGGATGGAGTTAGCTCAAAGTTAGCCTTATAACATTAAAGGGCTGTTTTGTTGAAGGTTGATTTATCTTACAGTATAGATACCCAGTATATCTCAAACTCCAATAAAATGATAAGCAATCAAAAAGTGGAATTTTTACAGGATGATTGTAGATAATATATATATATATGTATATATCCTAAATTATTACCTTCTTATAAACATTTATTTTTCATAAAATGATGACAAAGATGAACTATATAGGCAACTGGGAAACAGTATCAAAATCATAATTTCTTCTGGAAATTTGTGGAATATTTGGAGTAAGAAATTTAATTCTTAAAAAAAATGAGCATTTATACTTTTAACCAAACGCAATATTCAAATCAAGAAAGATAATCTGATTACCAGATCATAGTCCATATCATCATCTAAAAAGAATTCCAAACTATCTTCTGAACTGATACTTTCAGTGAGACTGTAAAAGAAAGAAAATGCCTGGTTTCTGAGCCATTTTCAGAACAGATTTGCTTTTATTTCTAAGTTGTCTTTGGAACCTAACTATAATATAGTTCTTTTTCAATAGCCTTTCTAGCCTTTTAGGAAACTGCTGTTTGCAGGAATCAATGGATTTCACAGGTATGCAAAAGAAAATCCGATTTAGTCCCAGACAAGGCTGACATATGCAAACAAGTGAGACCACAAGGAAGGGCCAAACCATATGGTACCAATTATTTGAGGTGCATCTACAAAAAAATTTTGTAAAGAAACACATGACAATGTACATTGCTGCATGTGTTTTGTCACTTCTAATGCAGTCTTGACAAACTAAACATGTGCTCCAATGCTCAAAATAAAGCTCATTCCTAGAGTAATACAATATTTGTCTTCTGAAGAGCTGATTTTTTGAAAATATTTTCTGATCAGGCTGAGGAAATGTTGGTTGGTGGGATGGGAGATGAGGTACATTCTTTTTTTCTTTTAATATTTATTTATTTATTTTTTTTTTTAATTTTTTTTTCAACGTTTATTTATTTTTGGGACAGAGAGAGACAGAGCACGAACGGGGGAGGGGCAGAGAGAGAGGGAGACACAGAATCGGAAACAGGCTCCAGGCTCTGAGCCATCAGCCCAGAGCCCGACGCGGGGCTCGAACTCACGGACTGCAAGATCGTGACCTGGCTGAAGTCGGACGCTTAACCGACTGTGCCACCCAGGCGCCCCTTAATATTTATTTTTGAGAGAGAGAGAGAGAATGGGGAAGGGGCAGAGAGAGAGGGAGACACAGAATCTGAAGCAGGTTCCAGGCTCTGAGCTGCCAAAGCAGGGCTCCAACTCACAGACTGCGAGATCATGACCTGAGTCGGACACTTAACCTACTGAGCCACCCAGGCACCTTGAGGTACATTCTTAAAGAATAATTATGTGGTTTGCAAAGTGGCTCTGGAAAAGTCCTTTAAGAAGGATAAATTGAAAATGATTGGAAAATTAAAAAGCATGGGCTAGGGAGAGAAAGCTGGCTATTGGTGTGATCTATGTAATTAAAACTTTCACAAAAAATACTTTAGGCTTCCCCAGGGACCAAGATGGTGGAGAAGTAGGGGGATCCATACTTCCCACGACTCTCAAACAAAGAAGTGCAGAAGCCAAAGGACTTTGAACACCAGAGTCTGAGAGGAAAAGAGACTGAATCTACTAGGAAGAAAATGGGAAAGCTGGAAAAAAGATAGGTGGGTAACTGCGAACTGGGGGAGATAAAAAACGGCCACGTGGGCACAGAGGGGAGGGACCCCTTTCTACAGAGAGACAAAGGGAAGAGAAAGAGTGGCTAGGGGAAGTGTCTGACCATGTCTGGACAGGAGAAAGACCTGGGACTGAGACTGAGAGGGATCCGATCTCTAACTGTGGGGCTTTCTTCAGACTGGAGCTGGCTCCCTGTTCACACACCTGGGGAGGAGGGGAGCCAGGCCTCGGTGTGGTGGTATGTCAGGAGCTCAGTCCACAATCAGAAAAAGTGGTTCCCTCCCTGTAAGGCTGTGCGATAGCACTGAACCTGCCTGCATCTGCCACTCCCAGGCGCAGTGGCTGGGCTGAGGGCGCAGTCTGCAGGAGGATAATGCCTCTGATTCCCTGTAGTGCTGTGGGAAAAGACAAAGCCTGCCTGTGTCCACCACCCCAGGGGCTTGAAGTAAGGGTGGCGACTCAGTTGAAGTGAGGGCAGCGACTCAGTTCTCGGTAAGAGAAGGCGGTCCTCCCTGAAGTGCAGCGGCGCAAAGCCAGCTGGGACCACATATCGTCACACTGAGTGGCGCTTCCCCAGTGCCAGAGTGCATGGAGCAGGACTTTGAATCCTAGCCAAGCGCAAGGTTAGGGGAGTTGGCCGAGCAAGAAGGACCACCTCATCTGTGCTCACCGCACAGTGAGTATGACTCAAATGGAGTCCACCAGGTCCGGCTCCGTGGAGAAGAGACTGGGGGATCACCATTCCACAGCCTCCCCCCACCACCAAGGCGGGGCCTCAGGGATCACTCCCGGGGCCCATAATAGAGATGGGTTCGGACTACGCCAAACCAGGCCCCTTGCACTGGGTAACTGCCTATCCACTGGAGTGACACAGACCCTACAGACAGCTACTACCTACAAGCGATGCAGCATTGCCTGGATTAACTCTAGGTCAACTCTGGATATATAGATATATTCTTCCCCCTCCCCCATTTCTCCTCCTTATCTCTTCCCTCCTCTAGGCTGGATTCCTTAGTTATTGTTCTGTCTAAATAGACATATTTAATCCATTGTCTTGATACATGTTCTACATCTCCTTTTTTACACTCCTTTCTCTCTCTGAAATAATCAAGCCATATAGTTTCTCTGTCTGGGTAACTTTATCTTCGTGTCATTTTCCCTGCCTCCTTCTTTATTTTCCTTTCTCCCTCTCTGGATTAAGACTTTTAGTCTCTGCCTAATCAATGTTTATGTTTTCTTCCCCCTCCCCACCCCAGTCATTTCTCTCTTTGTATGTGCTCTTCCATCAGCACCACCTCCACCCTCTTCTTTACTTGTAGTCAGTGTTTTTGGGTTTTTTGTTTTTAGTCTTTAGTTTTTTGTTTTTGTTTATTTGTTTGTGTTATTTATGTGTTTGCATGTTTTGTCTCCAGTTTGTCTTTCTGTTTTCCTTTACAGGGCAACTCCAAGGAACAAATCAAAGCACACCTGGTGGAGGGTCCAAAATATCACTACAAGTAGGGTAATAAAATAACTAAAGTCACAACAACAGAGAGCAAGTAACAATCTCCAAAAAAAACACCTCCTGAAAGGCCAGGCCCTGGACAGTGTATAACCCTCCTTTAATATAGCAGTATTCACAGGTGCAGAGCACACAACAAGCTTTTAAAACACATAAGGGACAAAAAAAACTAGCTAAAATGACGAAAGGGAAGAATTCTCCTCAAAAGAAATTCCAGGAAGTAGCTAATGAATTGATCAAAACTGATTTAAGCAATATAACAGAACAAGAATTTAGAATAATAGTCATAAAATTAATACCTGGGCTTGAAAAAAGCATAGAGGAGAGCAGAGAATCTGTTGCTACAGCGATCAAGAACTAAAAAATAGTCATGATGAATTAAAAAATTCTATCAATGAGGTGCAAAATAAAATGGAGGCAGCTGCAGTACAGATTGAAGAGGCAGAGGGGAGAATAGGTGAATAAGAAGATAAAATTATGGAAAATGAAGAAGGTGAGATAAAGAGAGATTAAAAAAAAAAATCCAGGAGTATGAAGGGAGAATTAGAGAACTAAGTGATACAATCAAATGGAACAATATCTGTATCATAGGAATTCCAGAAGAAGAAGAAGAGAGAGAAAGGGGATGAAAGTGTACTTGGCCAAATCATAGCTGAGAACTTCCCCAATCTGGGGAAGGAAACAGGTATTGAAATCCAAGAGGCACAGAGAACTCCCTTCAGACATAACTTGAATCAATCTTTTGCATGACATATCATCGTGAAACTGGCAAAATGCAGGGATAAAGAGAGAATTCTGAAAGCAGCTAGGGATAAACGGGCCTTAACATACAAAGGTAGACACATAAGGGTAGTAGCAGACCTATCTACTGAAACTTGGCAGGCCAGAAAGGAATGGCAGGAAATCTTCAATGTGATGAATGGAAAAAATATGCAGCCAAGAATCCTTTACCCAGCAAGTCTGTCATTCAGAATAGGAGGAGAGACAAAGGTTTTCCCAAACAAACAAAAACTGAAGGAATTCATCACCACTAACCCAGCCCTACAAGAGACCCTAAGGGGGACTCTGTGAGTGAAATGTTGCAAGGACCACAAAGTACCAGAGACACCATTACAAGCATGAAACCTACAGATATCGCAATGACTCTAAACCCATATATTTCAATAATAACACTGAATGTAAATGGAGTAAATGCTCTAACCAAAAGACATAGGGTATCAGAATGGATAAAAAAAACCAAGACCCATCTATTTGCTGTCTAAAAGAGACACATTTTAGACCTGAAGACACCTTCAGAGTGAACGTGAGGGGACGGAGAACTATCTATCATGCTACTGGAAGTCAAAAGAAAGCTGGAGTAGCCATACTTATATCAGACAAACTAGACTTTAAATTAAAGGCTGTAACAAGAGATGAGGAAGGGCATTATATAATAGTTACAGGGTCTATCCATCATGAAGAGCTAACAATTATAAATGTCTATGCACTGAATACAGGAACCCCCAAATATATAAAACAATTAATCATGAACATAAACAACCTTATTGATAAGAATGTGGTAATTGCAGGAGACTTTAAATCTCCACTTACAACAATGGACAGATCATCTAGACAGAGAATCAATAATGAAACAAGGGCCCTGAATGATACATTGGATCAGATGGACTTGACAGATATATTTGGAACTCTGCATCCCAAAGCAATGGAATATACTTTCTTCTCGAGTGCACATGGAACATTCTCCAAGATAGATCACATACTGGGTCACAAAACAGCCCTTCATGAGTATAAAAGAATTGAGATCATACCATGCATACTTTCAGATCACAATGCTATGAAACTTGAAATCAACCACAGGAAAAATCTGGAAAACCTCCAAAACCATGAAGGTTAAAGAACATCCTACTAAAGAATGAATGGGTCAACCAGGAAATTAGAGAAAAAATTATTTAAAAATATGGAAACAAATGAAAATGAAAATACAACAATCCAAATGCTTTGGGATGCAGCAAAGGCAGTCCTGAGAGGAAAATACATTGCAATCCACGCCTATCTCAAGAAATAAGAAAAATCCCAAATACAAAATTTAACAGCACACCTAACAGAACTAGAAGCAGAACAGCAAAGACACCCCAAACCCAGGAGAAGGAGACAAATAAGATCAGAGCAGAAATAAACAATATAGAATCTAAAAAACAGTAGAGCAGATCAATGAAACCAAGAGTTGGTTTTTTGAAAAAATAAACAAAATTGATAAACCTCTAGCCAGGCTTCTCAAAAAGAAAAGGGAGAGGACCCAAATAGATAAAATCATGAATGAAAATGGAATTATTACAACCAATCCCTTAGAAATACAAGGGATTATCAGAGAATACTATAAAAAATTATATGCCAACAAACTGGACAACCTGGAAGAAATGGACAAATTCCTAAGCACCCACACACTTCCAAAACTCAAACAAGAAGAAAAGAAAATTTGAACAGACCAATAACCAGTGAAGAAATTGAATCAGTTATCAAAAATCTCCCAACAAATAAGAGTCCAGGACCAGATGGCTTCCCTGGGGAATTCTACCAGACATTTAAAGCAGAGATAATACCTATCAAGCTGTTCCAAAAAATAGAAAGGGAAGGAAAACTTCCAGACTCATTCTATGAAGCCAGCATTACTTTGATTCCAAAAGCAGAGACCCAGCAAAAAAACAAAAACAAAAACAAAACAAAACAAAACAAACCCAACCAACCAACCAAACAAACAAACCCCAAAAAACCAGAACTACAGGCCAATATCCCTGATAAATATGGATGCAAAAATTCTCAACAGGATACTAGGAAATCGAATTCAACCGCATATAAAAAGAATTATTCATCATGATCAAGCAGGATTCATTCCTGGGCTGCAGGGCTGGTTTAATATTCACAAATCAATCAATGTGATACATCACATTAATAAAAGAAAAGATAAGAACCATATGATTCTGTCAACTGATGCAGAAAAAACATTTGACAAAATTCAGCATTCTTTCTTAGTAAAAGCCCTCAAGAAAGTTGGGATAGAAGGAACATACTTAAACATCATAAAATCCATTTATGAAAAGCCCACAGCTAATATCATCCTCAATGGGGAAAAACTGAGAGCTTTCCCCCTGAGATCAGGAACACGACAGGGATGTCCATTCTCACCGCTGTTGTTTAACATAGTATTGGAAGTTCTAGCATCAGCAATCAGACACCAAAAGGAAATCAAAGACATCCAAATTGGCAAAGATGGAGTCAAGCTTTCACTTTTTGGAGATGACATGATACTATAAATAGAAAACCTGATAGACTCCACCAAAGGTCTGCTAAAACTGGTACATGAATTCAGCAAAGTCACAAAATACAAAATTAATGCACAGAAATCAGTTGTATTCTCATACACTAATAATGAGGCATCAGAAAGACAAATGAAGAAACTGATCCCATTCACAATTGCACCAAGAATCATAAAATATCTAGGAATAAACCTAACCAAAGATGTAAAAGATCTGTATGCTAAAAACTATAGAAAGCTTATGAAGGAAATTGAAGAAGATACAAATAAATGGAAGTTTATTCTTCTGATTGGAAGAATAAATATTGTTAAAATGTCAATACTACCCAAAGCGATCTACACATTCAGTGCAATCCCAATCAAAATTGCACCAGCATTCTTCTCAAAGCTGGAACAAGCAATCCTAAAATTTGTATGGAACCACAAGAGACCCTGAATAGCCAAAGTAATATTGAAGAAGAAGACCAAAGCAGGAGGTATCACAACCCCAGACTTTAGACTCTACTACAAAGCTGTAATCATCAAGACAGTATGACATTGTCAAAACAGAGACATAGACAAAAACAGACACATAGACCAACGGAATAGAATAGAGACTCTAGAATTGGATCTACAAATCTTTGACAGAGCAGGAAAGAATATCCAATGGAAAAAAGACAGTCTCTTTAACAAATGATGCTGGTAGAACTGGACAGCAACATGCAGAAGAATGAAACTAGGCCACTTTGTTACACCATTCACAAAAATAAATTCCAAATGGATGAAGGACCTGAATGTGAGACAGGAAACCATCAAAACCCTAGAGAAGAAAGCAGGAAAAAACCTCTCTGGCCTCAGCTGCAGCAATTTCTTACTTGACACATCTCCAAAGACAAGGGAATTAAAAGCAAAAATGAACTATTGGGACCTCATCAAGATAAAAAAGCTTCTGCGCTGCAAAGGAAACCATTAACAAAATGAAAAGGCAACCAACGGAATGGGAAAAGATATTTGCAAATGACATATCAGATAAAGGGCTAGTATCTAACATCTATAAAGAACTCACCAAACTCCACGCCCCAAAAACAAATAATCTAGTGAAGAAATGGGCAGAAAACATGAATAGACACTTTTCTAAAGAAGACATCCAGATGGCCAACAGGCATATGGAAAGATGCTCAACGTCACTCCTCATCAGGGAAATACAAATCAAAACCACACTGAGATATCATCTCATGCCAGCCAGAGTGGCTAAAATGAACAAATCAGGAGACTATAGATGCTGGCGAGGATGTGGAGAAATGGGAACCCTCTTGCACTGTTGGTGGGAATGCAAATTGGGCAGCCACTCTGGAGAACAGTGTGGAGGTTCCTCAAAAAGTTAAAAATAGATCTACCCTATGACCCAGCAATAGCACTGCTAGGAATTTACCCAAAGGATACAAGAGTGCTGATGCATAGGGGCACTTGCACCCCAATGTTGATAGCAGCACTTTCAACAATAGCCAAATTATGGAAAGAGCCTAAATGGCCATCAGCTGACAAACGGATAAAGATGTGGTTATATATACAATGGGATACTAGTTGGCAATGAGAAAGAATGAAATCTGGCCATTTGTAGCAATGTAGATGGACCTGGAGAGTATTATGCTAAGTGAAATAAGTCAGGCAGAGAAAGACAGATACCATATGTTTTCCCTCTTATGTGGATCCTGAGAAAATTAACAGAAGATCAGTAGGGAGGGGAAGGGGGATAAAAAGTTACAGAGAGGGAAGGAGGCAAACCATAAGAGACTCTTAAATACTGAGAACAAACTACGGGTTGATGGGGGGTGGGGGAGAGGGGAAAGTGGGTGATGGGCATTGAGGAGACCACCTGTTGGGATGAGCACTGGGTGTTGTATGGAAACCAATTTGACAATAACATATATATATATATATATATATATATATATAGTCAAATATATATATATACACACACACGTATATATATGTATATATATGCATATATAGTATATAGTATACTATATGTATATATGTATATATATGTATACATGTTATATATATGTATATATAGTATATAGTATACATATATAGTATATATATATATATATATATATATATGTGTGTGTGTGTGTGTATATATATATATATATCGCTTTCAAGTAGAGGGTAGTGATGAAGGGGAAAGTGAATAAGTGGGTTAGGGGAGGGAGGAGATTCTAGAGCTATATGGAAGAATGCAATCATGGGGCCCAAGAGTAGAAAGAGCTACTAGGGCCAAAAGAGAAGAGACAAAGATGACTCCAACATTTGTAATCTGTGAGCCTGGAATAATGGAAGTAGCCCTAACAAGATGGAGAACAGTTTAAGGGTAAGATAAGAAAGAGATTAATATTTTCTTTGTTCGTGTTGAGTTTGAGGGGACAAAATACCTACCTGGAACTGCCCTTTAAGCCATGGGAAAACAGAGAAAGAGCCATTGACGTAAGCGAATATTTGGGAAATGTCCCCTGAGAAAGCATTTGATAACTATTATCCTACCCAACTCTTCTCTTGATCCAGTGGTATAATTTTTTCTTTTTCTTTTTTTTCAATGTTTTATTTCTTTTTGAGAGAGACAGAGCACAAGACGGCTCTGTCAGCACAGAGCCCGACGCAGGATCTCACAAACCATGAGATCATGACCTGAGCTGAAGTTGGATGCTTAATTGGCTGAGCCACTCAGGTACCCCAGTGGAAGTCGGATACTTAACTGACTGAGCCACTCAGGCGCCCCAGTGGTATCATTTTCTAATTAGTCTTTTCCCGCCTCTCTGAAATTCTTGTTACCTTTTTGGTTTCCTTTCTGACATAATTGTCTGTGGTTTCTCAGCTTTCTTCCTGTCTCATTGTACCCACTCTTTTGGGGTTATTTCATCCTCTCTCATAGATTCCACTACTGCTAATATACTAATGGCTCCCACATATCTATCTCTTTCTCTTGAGCTCTAGACTTCAATGTCTAACTTCCAGTGGACATCAATGTCCACTTGGCTGCCCTACAAGGAGCTAAAAATAAGACAATCCAAAATCATACTCCTTATTTTCCTTTTCAGGCCTGCTCCCCTTACTGTGATCCCAAAATTATTGAATGACAACGCTATATACCCCATTGCCCCCCAGAAATTTGAGAGTTATCTTTGACAAAATTTGTGAGTTTTTTGACCACTCTCTTTTCCTCACACTTCCCCCAATCTTTTATGTGAGCCTTTCAAAGCCTGTCAATACCACTTCCCTGAGGTGTCTCACAGCCTTTCCTTCTTTGTTCCTACGGCCACTATCTTATTGAGGCAGTTCATTATATCTCCCCTGAATTGTGACAACAGGCTCCTAACTGGCCCTTCTAATCTCTAGTTTTGTCTCCCTCCATTTTATTCGATAAAATACTCCCACATCCAATTTGCTAAAATGTAAATCCAATTGAGTCTCTGTTACACTCTTGCTTAAAACACTCAGTGTCTCCCCAGGACCCCTGGGACAAATCCAGGCTCCTTAGGATGGCACCACGCTTACCTGCTCATGATACAGTACTTATCTGCCCCTCACTTTCACAGAACCAAGCTCTGGGACAACCCCTGGGACAAATCCAGGCTCCTTAGGATGGCACCACGCTTACCTGCTCATGATACAGTACTTATCTGCCTCTCACTTTCACAGAACCAAGCTCTGCCACCTCTGTGACAAAAGGCTCCAACTTCTCCCAGAGCTTGTCTTCCCCGATGCCTCCTCCTCTCACCAGACTCAGCTTGGATGCCATCTGTTCTGGAGAGTGTTCACTTATCCTGCCCTTGCTCTCTTACTCCCTCACCTGTCATCTGGGTTAAGAGTTCTTTCTTTGCATGCCTGTGGCACTCTGAGCTTATCCTTCCAGTGGTATTATCTATTATATTGTAGCTGACTAATCCCTTGTCTGTTTTCTCACTAGATGATAAGCTTCTTGAGGGTAGAGACTGTGTTTTATTTACTGTTGGGTCCACAGGTCATTCAATAAGTACTGGTTGAATGAATGAAAGAAACTATGAGAGTGGTGAGCTTTCTGAGGAGTGAATGTGGTGCTTGCATGTTACTGTGTGTATTGATAGATTCAGAAAAGGCATTTGACAAAATTCAATGCTCATTTATGATAACTCACAGAGAAATTAGACTAGAGAGGATTTCCTGAAGTTGATAGGTTATCTGTATAAAAATCCTACAGCTAACATTTTACTTAATGGTGAAAACCCGAACCCTCTTAAGACTGGACAAGGCAAGGATGGCTGCTCTCTCTACTATTATTCCACATAGAATGTTCTACTCACTGCAGTAAGGCAAGAAAAGGATATAAAAGGCATACGTATCATAAAGGAAGAAATAAAACTGTTTCTATTTGCAGATGACATGGTGGTCTACGTGGAAAATCCAAAGGAATATAAAAAAACCCCAAAGGAACAAACCCAAAATTCCTGGAACTAATAAGTGAGCTCTTCAAAATCAGAGTATATGAAAGTACAACAATCAATTGTATTTCTATATACTAGCAATGAACACAAGAACACTAAAATTAAAAATACAGTTCCATTCACAATTTCTCAAAAAGAAAAAAAAATAGGAAAACTATTATGTTTAAATCTGACAAAATATGCACAGGGCCTGTATGCTGAAAACTATGAAAAGCTGATGAACAAAAATCAAAGAAAATCTAAATGAATGGAGAGACATACTATGTTCATGGATTGTAAGAGTTAATATAGTTAAAGATGTCAGTTCTTCCCAAATTGATATACAGGTTCAAATTTGTTTCCTAGGGCTGCTGTAACAAAGTACCACAAACAAGGTGGCTTAAAACAACAGGAACTTATTCTCTCACAGTTCTGGAGGCTAGAAGTCCAAAATCAAGCTGTCAGCAGGGCCATGCTCTCCCTGAAGTCTTCAGGGAAGAATCTCTTCCATGCCTTTCTTTTAGCTTCTTGTGTGGTTGGCAATCATTGGTGTACTTTGGCTTGTAGATGCATCACTCCAATCTCTGCCTCTGTTGTCATATGGCGTTCTCCCTGCATCTCTGTGTCTCTTAAGGATACCAGTCATACTGGATTAAGGGTCTACCCTCATGGATTCAATTTGCTTATACCTACAAAGATCCTATTTCTAAATAAGGTAACATTCATAGATAGTACCATGGATTAGACTTCAATATATCTTTTATAAAGATATAGGGAGACATAATTCAAACCATAAAAAGGTTTTAACACAATTCTAATGATTCCAGGAAGTGTTTTTTTTTGTAGATATAGATAAAATTGTTCTAAAATTTGCATGGAAAGCCAAAGGAACTAGAATAGTCAACAAAATTTTGAAAAAGGAATAGAGTAAGAAGAATCAGTCTAAATGATTTCAAGACTAATAGCTTATAGTAATAAAGACCATGTGGTATTGGTGTTAGACGGCCACATAGATCAATGGAACAGAATAGAGAATCTGGAAACAGACCTGAACAAATATGCCTGATTTTTGACACAGATACAAAAACAATTCAGTGGAGAAGCCATTTCAACAAATGGTGCTAGAGCAATGGACATCCATAGGCAAAAAACAAACAAACAAACAAAAAACCTCTCAATCTAAATCTCATACCTTATTCAAAAATAATTAACCTAAAATCGATCACAGACTTAAATGCAAAACTATAAAAACTTTTCAGAGAAAACATGAAAAGTAATCCTTGGTATCTAGGACTAGTTTAAAAGTTTTAGACCTGACATGAAAAGCATGATCCACATTAGAAAAAATTGATAAATTGGACTTCCATCAATATCAAAAACTTTTGTTCTACAAAAGACCCTGGTAAGAGAAAGGACAATCTGCAGACTGAGGGGAAATATTTGCAACCTACATATCCACAAAGGGCTAATATAGAAATATATAAAGAATTCTCAAACTTCAACAGTAAGAAACAAAACCAGACAATCCAGTTAGAAAACTGTCAAAAGACGTGAACAGACATTTCACGAAACAAGATATAAAGTTATTAAGTACATGAACAGATGTTCAACAACATTAGTTACTAGGGAAATGCAAATAAAAAGCACAAAAGATAGGAAGATTATGCATCCAAAAAAAAAAAAAGATGAGATAATGCCATTTGCAACAACATGGATGGACATAGAGTATTATGGTAAATGAAATAAATCAGACGAGAAACACAAATACCATGTGATTTCACTCATATGTGGAATCTAAAAGGCAAATGAATAAACAAAAAGGAGAATCAGACCTATAAATACAGAGAACAAACTAATTATTTGTCTTCCAGAGAGGAGGGGGTTGGGGGATAGGCACAATGGGTGAAGGGGAGTGGGAGATACAGGCTCCCAGTTATGGAATGAATAAGTCATGAGAATAAAAGGCACAGCATAGGAATATAGTCAAAGATATCATAATAGTGTTGTATGATGACAGATGGTAACTACACTTGTGATGAGCATAGCATCAAATTACTATATTGTACACCTGAAACTAATGTAACATTGTATGTCAACTATACTCAAATAAAAAAGAACCAGAAATAAGATTTTTTTAAAGAAAAAGCACAATAAGATATATACATCAATCAGAATAGCTAAAATTTTTAAAAATCAAAATGGTAAATGTTGGTGAGAATGGAGAGAAACTGGATCCCTTGTTCATTGCTGGTGGGAATGTAAAATGGTATAGCCACTCTAGGAAACAAATTGGCAGTTTCTTTAAAAACTGTGAATGCACCTGCCATCCAACTCAACAGTTGCACTCTAGGCATTTATTCCAGAGAAATGCAAATTCTGTGCACACAAAAACATTGCACAAATATATTTATAGTAATGTTATAGCTCCACTCTAGAAACAATCTGGATGTTGTTCTATGAGTGAATAGTTAATTTGTAGTGTGTACATATCATCTACAGTTGGCTCTGGAACAACACAAGGGTTAGGGGAGCCAACCCCCTATGCAGTCAAAAATCCACACATAACTTTTGACTCCCCCAAAACTTAACTACTAATAGCCTACTATTGACCAGAATCCTTACCAATAACAGTCAATTAATACATATTTTGTATGTTATATGTATTATATACTATATTCTTACAAAGTAGGCTAGATGAAAGAAAATGTTAAGAAAATTATAAGGAAGAGAAAATACATTTACAGTACTGTACTATATTTATTGAAACAAATTCCACATATAAGGGAATCTTCATAGTTCAAACCCATGTTGTTCAAGGGTTAACTGTAAATACTACTCAGCAATGAAAAGGAACCAACTATTGATAGATCCAACAGCCTGGATGAACCTTCAGAGAATTATCCTTTGTAAAGCATCCAATCCCAAAAGGTTACATAATGTATGATTGCATTTATATAACATTCTTGAAATGACAGAAATCGAAGCAATAGAGAACAGATTAGTGGTTGCCAGGAGTTAGGGAGAGGAGGAGGGAGGGAAGTGGGTATACTGCTATGGGGCATGATGAAGAATCCTCATGGTGATGTTCTGTATTTGATTGCATCTTGACTGTATCAATGCCAATATCCTGGTTGTGATATTGTACTACAATTTTGCAAGATGTTACCATTGGGGGAAACTGGTTACGGGTACATGGATCTCTGTATTTCCTAAAACTATGTGAATCTACAACTACCTCAAAATAAAAAATTTAATTAAAAACAAAACATTGATTGTTAAATGCCACAGAAGTGGAGCGACTTCAGGGTCCCTAGAATTCAGAGTATGGTATCTGCACTGACTTTTGTCATGTGTGATTGTCATGGCCCAGATCCTTTCTTGGGGCCAGTGTACCCATCCTGGGCAGCAGTATATTTTCTTAAAGCTTCCCTGGGATAGGCAAGGTTGAGAGCTAGCAATTTATTAGAAAAATAATGAGTAATTCTTCTCAAAACTAGAACAAGCAATCCTAAAATTCATATGGAACCACAAAAGGCCCCGAATAGCCAAAGTAATTTTGAAGAAGAAGACCAAAGCAGGAGGCATCACAATCCCAGACTTTAGCCTCTACTACAAAGCTGTCATCATCAAGACAGCATGGTATTGGCACAAAAACAGACACATAGACCAATGGAATAGAATAGAAACCCCAGAACTAGACCCACAAACGTATGGCCCACTCATCTTTGACAAAGCAGGAAAGAACATCCAATGGAAAAAAGACAGTCTCTTTAACAAATGGTGCTGGGAGAACTGGACAGCAACATGCAGAAGGTTGAAACTAGACCACTTTCTCACACCATTCACAAAAATAAACTCAAAATGGATAAAGGACCTGAATGTGAGACAGGAAACCATCAAAACCTTAGAGGAGAAAGCAGGAAAAGACCTCTCTGACCTCAGCCGTAGCAATCTCTTACTCAACACATCCCCAAAGGCAAGGGAATTAAAAGCAAAAGTGAATTACTGGGACCTTATGAAGATAAAAAGCTTCTGCACAGCAAAGGAAACAACCAACAAAACTAAAAGGCAACCAACGGAATGGGAAAAGATCTTTGCAAATGACATATCGGACAAAGGGCTAGTATCCAAAATCTATAAAGAGCTCACCAAACTCCACACCCGAAAAGCAAATAACCCAGTGAAGAAATGGGCAGAAAACATGAATAGACACTTCTCTAAAGAAGACATCCGGATGGCCAACAGGCACATGAAAAGATGTTCAGCGTCGCTCCTTATCAGGGAAATACAAATCAAAACCACACTCAGGTATCACCTCACGCCAGTCAGAGTGGCCAAAATGAACAAATCAGGAGACTATAGATGCTGGAGAGGATGTGGAGAAACGGGAACCCTCTTGCACTGTTGGTGGGAATGCAAATTGGTGCAGCCACTCTGGAAAGCAGTGTGGAGGTTCCTCAGAAAATTAAAAATAGACCTACCCTATGACCCAGCAATAGCACTGCTAGGAATTTATCCAAGGGACACAGGAGTACTGATGCATAGGGGCACTTATACCCCAATGTTCATAGCAGCACTCTCAACAATAGCCAAATTATGGAAAGAGCCTAAATGTCCATCAACTGATGAATGGATAAAGAAATTGTGGTTTATATACACTATGGAATACTACGTGGCAATGAGAAAAAATGAAATATGGCCTTTTGTAGCAACGTGGATGGAACTGGAGAGTGTGATGCTAAGTGAAATAAGCCATACAGAGAAAGACAGATACCATATGGTTTCACTCTTATGTGGATCCTGAGAAACTTAACAGGAACCCATGGGGGAGGGGAAGGAAAAAAAAAAAGAGGTTAGAGTGGGAGAGAGCCAAAGCATAAGAGACTGTTGAGAACTGAGAGCAAACTGAGGGTTGATGGGGGGTGGGAGGGAGGAGAGGGTGGGTGAT